>NW_009721704.1:0-14767 GCF_000703405.1 Apaloderma vittatum | reverse complement strand
TTCCACGCTTTGTGTGTTCCCCTTTTGTATTGAATTTTCTCCAGGAGTTCTTTGTTTATCCATATAGTTCTCCTAGTGTTTTTGCCTGATTTCTTCCTTCTAGGGATGCAATGCCTTTGAGGTTGGAGGAGACGATCTTTGAAAGTCAACCAGCTTTCTTGGGCTCCCAGTCTCTCCAGGGTTTTATGCCATGGCACACTACCAAAGAAGTTCCTGAAGAGGCGAAAATCATCTCTTCTGAAATCAAGGGTATTAAGCCTACTGAGCTTCCCCCTCTTAGCTGCCCTTAGGATCTCAAACTCCACCATCTTATGGTCACTGCAGCCAAGGCTATCCATGAGTTTAACATTACCCACCAGCCCGTCCCTATTGACGAGAACAAGGTCTAACATGGCACCTCTCCTTGTTGGTTCCTCTATCACTTGGATAAGGAAGTTATCATCAATGCATTCCAGGAATCTCCTGGATTGCTTGTTTCCCACTGTGTTTTTCTTCCAATTGATATTGGGGTGATTCAAAGTTGTCTGATAAGAATTTTTTACATGAAACTGGTGCTCATCTTATCAAAAAAGATTTCTTAACATGAAGTTTAAAATTCCTGTCTCTTGCTCCAAGTTACAATTCATTTATACAATTTTTAAGTTGTATTTCTTATACCTCTAACAGTCCGACTTATACTGGGATGACATTCTCTGTAATCAATTCCATATAATCAGCTATAGACATGATGTTCAGCAGCCTATCCCTTGAAGAAGATGCTCTGAGTCTTCATATAGCAAAAGAATACAGAACTGCTTGAAGGCAATTTTTAGTGGAGTCAATATTTTAGGGAAATAGAGGTTAATGAAGTCACATGATGTCTGCTCTTTTGCAAGGTCTTTATCCTGTAACATCTGTGGATAGTCACATCCATGGGATATCAGTGCTCATCCTTCATCCATGGATAGGGCAGGTGCCACTAATAGAGCTGTTGGAAAAGCAGAAGTCATGCAGGTGCCTTGCCATGAACTGCCATAAGCCTGACTCTTGCAAAAGCAGTACCTGCAACTAATGAGTGGCAGGGAACATCATTAGTGGCTCTTCCCGGGAGTTCCTCCTTACATTTATAGCGGATACATACACTAGCATTAATCTTTCTCTGATATTTACAAAATGTTATCTTTATATTTTAGCAACTCTAGTGATTCTTCTGTGTGTTTGAGGATCTTGCCGTACTTAGATGTTTTCCTAATAACAATTTTCCTGATAATGTCCAGCCATTTATTTCCATAGGATGTCTGATTGTTCATTTCATTTTTTCATGTAAGCCTTTACAGAATTAGTTAAATACTCCAATTTTTTGTTACATTGTGTGTAATAGTTTAGTCATAAAAGGCCTAGCAGAAAAAAGTGAAAATTCTAAAACTGACACAAGTTATAAGAGTACTCTTTTATAAGGTAAAAGAAAAACATAATTGTTCAGAATTATTCTACAATATTTTCAGAATAAGGAAGCGGAAAAAATAATCTTCCTAGGCCGTTCTTGTTTTTTCATTCTGCAGTATAACAGCTAACCTGTTCTTACTCCTCCCCAGTAATGTTTACATCACACTGTTTAAGCCTGGTACAGGAAAGGGTGCCATTTAATTTAGCTTTCTAAAGTGTATGAAATAACATACTTCATAAATCATTATGTACTCATGAAATACACAGAAGACTGTTTACTAGAATTTTGTGTATATATCAGCAAAAATGTTAGGCGAAATTAAGTATGGTAATACAACAGAAGAATGCTGATCAATACTAACCTTGACCTGAGAATGACAGAGGGAAGACAAGGCTAAGCAAAAAACCCCAAACTATCTGGGGACCTAGGATAGAATCTAGAAAGCATATATGTAGCCTGTCCTTTCTGCACAGAAAATCACTCATATCATCCAGCGGGCTTGCATCATGAAAATATGGAAAAATGTTGTCTGTCTTTACCTACAGAATTGTATTCTTTTTTCTCTTTCACCGTTTCATGAAGAAAAAAAACAAACAAAAAAACCCAACAAACCAGCCCACTACTATACATTATTAAATACTTTATTAAAGTTATAATTAAAGAATCTCTGACCTGCTTATCATCAGAAGAGAAAGATTTGAAAATATTAAAATAAGTCATTAGGGGTATTCATCTCAAACAAAGTATTGTTTGGTTCAGCGTATTGGGTTGAGATGGAGTTAATGTTCTTCACAGCAGCCCATAGGGCGCTGGTTTTTAGATTTGTGACAAAGCAGTATTTCTAATACAGGGATGTTTTAGTTATTCCTTAACAATGTCTGAACAGTCTCTCTGCTCCTCATTCTGCCCCATCAATGAGTAGGCTAGGGGTGGGCAAGAGTCTGGGATGGGACACAGCTGGAACATCTGACCCTAGTCGACCAGAAGAGTGTCCCAGACCACATGATATCATGTTCAGTGATAGAGGAAGAGTTCTTCTACAGTAGCTGTTGCAGAGAGACTAGCTGGACACCTCTCCAGCTGTTGGGAGGAGGCGAGTGACTGCCTTTACATCACTTGAACTTTGGATTGGTATTTTTTTGTGGCTTACTAAGCTGTCTTTATCATGACCCACCAGTTTTCTCACTTTTGCTTTTCCAATTCTCTTCCACACCCCACTGAGGGAGAGTAAACGAGTGACCAGGTGAAGGCTTACCTTTCAGCCACAGTCAACCCACCCCACTCTGGTTTTATATTTTAAAACTTCCTTATATCTCTATTTTTTGGTCACATATTTCTACTTTTGCTTATTAAGCTCTTTTTTTATTATTGTGTAACTTCCAGTTTCTTGATGATGGCAATTTTTATGAATTTACCCAGTTTTATATTTGTTCTGTTTTTTCTTTTAAGACTATTTTAGCTAGACATATGTTTTAATTGTAAGTCCAATGTTTTTAAGGATCTAGCATTTTGATTTAGATGACTACAATTTCGTGAAAGATTCCTTGCTGTCATTTATGATTTTCAGTTTAAATTCTCAGCTGATTTTTCCTCTAAGTGTATTTAATTCTGCAAGATCTGTGTTTTGAAACAGTTTTACCATACCAGAGTGGTTAAAAAAAACTCAATGTTCTTAATGGATGTATTAATTAGAGTTAGATTTCTGATCTCTAATAAAAAATCAGTAATCCACAACAAATTTAAAATAATCAAAAAAAGAAGGAAATTAATTTGTTTGTTGACTTTGTTGCTTACTTTAAAAGCCACATTTATATAGTAATAATGAATAAAAAAATACAAAATTATGTTTACTTCTCAACAGTTGTAAAGGAGGAGGTGAGGAGCATGCCCATATCCAAAAAATAAAATCACGAGTGTAGTTAAATTAAATTTATTTACAGAATATAAGCTCCTCCAAATTTAAAGGTTTAGTATTGGTTGAGGAAAAGATCAAGCTCAAACACTAGCCCTTGATAAAAGAATGATAATCCGGATTATCATACACTCACCTCAGTCAAGACAGGGGTTTCCATTCTCGTCTGATTGTCCTCACTAGGGTACCTTAAAAAAGGCAGGGATTCCCGTTCTCGCCTTTTCAACCTTGCCAGGGGTACCTTAACCAGGTGGGGATTCCCATTCTATCCTGTTTGACCTTGCCTAGGGGTCCCCTAGACCAAGGGGGAGACTTTACAACCTCATCAGACCAACCACCATGAGGTAACTCCAAAATGGCTGCAGCAAGAGCCCTGTTTTAAAGACTTGTCAATGATGACTGTGGTCAATCATAGCCATCTCGACTTCTCATTGGCTGCTGGGTGTAACCGAGTACCGACCAGCTCAGGTTCCATAGACAAGTCCAGGTCGCAGATTTCCTGAAATCTGCCTAACAACAGCTCAGCTGGGGGGAGGAAACACCTGCCACAACAGTGCCATCGGTGCTATTTCTAAACAATCTGTAAACTCGATGATGATGTCTCATTGTCTCTTCTTCTGACTCTCATGTGTATCTATGCACATCTATAGATATGCACATCAAAGTATATAGATTTATGCTTGTGCATGTGTGTAGAATCTTGTCACACATACTGTCAGAATATTTTCTTATCAAAGTAGATTATCCTGGTATTAATTATACTCGCTAAACCTATGCGATGTTTATAAACTAAATGGAGGATACGTTTTAATAAGCAGTACAGTTCATTAAAGACATTTATAGGAGTAGAGTACCAGGTTATACACTAGTTAATGACATATAGATAGGCTTAACAAACATTTTTTTTGATGCAGAATGTACTAATTTTTAAGAACACAGATAAATTTATATAAGTTAATTATGCCAAACATTTCAGTTTTTCTAATTTATATATTTAGTTCAGTCATTCAGTTTTAGGCAATTGCAGAGGCATTTCTTCTTGTTGCTTTACAAAATGAAAAGCTGTAAGCATCAATGCAGAATGGCCCGGGTTGGAAGGGACCTTAGAGATCATCTAGTCCAACCTCTCTGTCATGGGCAGGGACGCCACCTCTCGACTAGAGCAGGCAACACATGGGGGCCGAGTGGGAATCAAACCCGCGACCTCGGTGTTGTTGTTGTTGTCAGCACCACACTCATCCCACTGAGCTAACTGGCCCCTAAGAAAGACAATTTGTTTTACCTTTTCAATGTCAGAAGAACTGTAACAATTTTGTAGTGCAACATCATTTTGCTTTTAAGCCACACAGAGAACGGGAAGTTAGAATACTAATGTATTTGTAATACATGTAAATCAAATTTTGAGATATGGATACTTGTCCTTTTATTATTTTCACTAGAAGAACAATATGACATTGCATTGAAGCTCTAAGCTGCTATACATGTCTTAAGTTGTAATACAAACCTCAATATGCACTTTACATGCATAGGAAAAGCTGCCCTTTGATATTTACGTGAATAAAAACACTGATAAACAAGAACACAGTACATCATTCCTGCAGTGGTCATGCAATTACACAGACATTGTCTGTTAAAATTATGTAATACATAATCATGGATTCTGGCAACTGTACCTTCTATTTCTTTATATTAGTCTCAGAAGCACAGTTAGATTTTAATTTTTAAACCAAGTCTGTACTACCTGTTTTGAGGGTTTCGGCTGGGCCGGCCAGTGGACTCTGACAAATGCTCTCAAACCTCCTCTCCCTCCCCAAACAGGAAGAAAAAGGCAGTGAGGCAGAGGCACTTACATATTGGAAAAGAAAATCAAAAGCAAATAAAACAATAGTAGAAATAATAAGGAAATAATAAAATAACAAACCATATACAAATATATAAAAATCTGAAATCAAACCCAGCTCCCTCCCGATAGCAATTCCCAATGATGCTGCAAAGCAGGCGGAACAGGGGAAGCCCTAGGCTCAGGATTCAGGAAGTCAAGATTGGAATCAAAGGTGGAAGATCAGATGAAGTCCTCCTCAGAAGCTGGCTACTGCAGAAGGAAAAGAGACCTAACCCCTTGTCATGCCTCCCATTTACACTGAATGTGATATATATGGAGTGGAATACTCTTGTTGGTCACCTGTCCTGCCTATTACCCCCCCGAGGTGCAACCTTTTACTTCCTTGTGATGCCTCTTACTACCTGGCACCCCCAGCGTGGCACACAAGACCCAGCAGGGGCCTTGGTCACTACAGGAATAAGTATCAGTAAGAGCCTGTCTGCATGCCAGTCCCAGGCAGTAACTGTAAACATCAGGTATTATCACTGCCAGTAGCACACACTGTCTGCAAAAACACGCTGCTAACTTCAGAAAGTGCAGTCCCTTAGAAGAAACTGAGCTGAGAGGTAAAAATCACTGAACAGAATTGATTCTGTTTAGCTCCAGCCAGGACAACCTGTTAAAAAATGGACATAATGGACAAAATGGACATAAGAGCAAACAAAATTGCAATTTCTATTTATGGGAGATTTCATTATATTATTCTTATACAGATAAACATTTAATGAGCTTTTACCCTCAAAGATTGAAATACATATCATTTTTGTAAATTAAAAAAAGGAGAAACAAAATACTGTGACTTAAAACAATTCTTGAAATATATATGTGTTTTAATCACAGAGAGCTTTTACAAAAAGTAGTAAGTAAATGGGGAAAGAAGAAGAAAGTTCACATGATGGCATTGAAAACCATTCATTATACACCAGCACTGGCATTATACACAGGCAGCAGAAAGAAGCATGCAACCAAGTGTAGGAGAAGGAAAAATACGGAATCAGAAAAGATCGTGATGAAAATAGAAAATGAGAAACTATGAAAGGGCAAGTGAGAAGAGCAACATACTTTGCAGAGTTCATTAGAATGTCTCTAACAAGGTTTTGCTGTTAAAGGAGGCTGTCATGAAGAAAGAGCAAGAAAGCACATGGCAAATTTCTCACTGTTCTGAAATGATCCATACTTATTAGGTGTAATAGCTTTATTAAGTTACTTTCTCTTATAATTCCAATATTCTTCCTGTGTTTCTCTATCAATATAGTGCTTCATGCCAGTGGTAAGTGGAATTTTCCTGCAGTAGAACAAGATAAAAATTGCTGGCTTCCTCACTTTTTTCCAAAAATGTGTTGTCATGCATAAAGCTAAAAATATATTACCAAAGAAGTCTATTGATTAACAGCTCATTCATAACATCAGTCCAATCCTCCAACACTAACAGATGACTTAAAGAATTGACATTTCTTTAACAGAAAAAGCACTATTTATTTCAGAGTGTATAATAAGATGTTGAGTTACTGGTAAGAAAAACAGACACAAAACAGTGATGTTTCAATAAATACTCTAATAATCCATTACAAATTCCCCAGGTGAAGAAATATCTCTATGACAGCCTTTAGCTTCAGTCTATTCATTTCTAAAATCACTGTACTGGCAGTAAGAGAATGGAATAATCTGTTCTCTCAATATTAAACAGTTATTTTAAAGAGCTATTAAAACCATCATAGATGTATTTTACTATTCAACAAAGTTATACTCTTCTGCAAAAGATTTAACTCCCCAACTGTTGACTAATTTTTCATTTACTGCTTTTTATATTTGGCATGTCTTCATTTTTCTTATTGGCTAATGCATTAATGGAATATGTTGCCATATTTAAGTGCCTCTTGCTGACAGAACGAGTCCATTCGCACATAATAAGAAATTAATAAGATCATCCCAAACAAACAGAAAAATACACCTAAGATTTATTACTCAAATAAATGAATCAAAGCCACTTAATTCCCTTTTGCATCTGAGAAAACTCAAGTTCTGTTTGTATTCATATAATCTCTGTCGGTAGGTGAGAAGAATCCGAAGTGTAGCAATCCTAGATTGTTACCTCACTATTTTTTTTGGTATATACCATAAAAAAGAGATCTCTCACATCCCCACTTTTCAGAGTGTATGATCCATTTGTCAATGACATGCACAGTTGTCATTATAACTATACCTTTATGCAGAAAACAGATACTTTTCATTACCATATGCATGTTTAGAATAAGGCCATCATGGACAAAACTTAAATGACGTACATTGTTTTCCATCATTTTTTGATGTTAAATGTTTTTTTTATTCTACAGATTTCAAAAGCTTGAGTTTTACTTCGCATGTTGTTCTGCTCAGTCTTTCATATTGATGCAATCTTTCATTTCTCTCTGTTTTTTTCTCTTTCTAATATTAGAAATGCAAATAATATTTCTTTTTCCAGAAAAGACATCTAAAATTTTGGTCAATATGCTTAAAATCCTACTATTTGTAGGAATTAAGGGGCTAATGGCCTTTTGCTGAAGTTAATATATTGTTGTGTACTAGGCATAAATTTATACATTTTTTTGCTATGTTTAACAATTGTTTAGTCTAAAACTTCCATTGCTGGAAAGTAGATAACTAATAAGTCGTTTGTCTAATACCTGTCTAAGTATGTTCAAATTTCTAATCAAGTATCTAAAGGTGTTGAAATTATGATCCACCACATTGTTTTGGTAATATCTGATTTAAAAATAAAATAAAAAAGTCTGGACTGTATTTATATGGACAAAATCAGAAAAGTCTTTGTTCATTTGCCAATTTTTAGCAATATTAACATTCTTTACTTTGGACAATATTTATTCTTTTCCTTTGACAGTTCCATACACTCATTTAATTCTTCATCTATGTTTTTGTTCTGTCTTTATGCTTTCTTACTCTTCTCTAAAACAACTTCCTTCTTCAACAATCCACTGTTAATCTTCTTCTAGTCCTGCCACATATTGGAAAATAATTAACATGGTCAGTTTTCATTTTCTATGGCTCTATTTGCATTAATAAGGAGTAAAAATACTGTAGAACATTCTTGATGTTGTCAACTAACAGAATTGCCTGGCCAGACCTACAGCAAAGTCCGTACCTGTTGCTTTACGGCTTTTAATCACTTCCCTTTTTATCTTTTTCTTATTTTCTTTTTTCCTTTTCCTTTTTTCCTTTTTTTCCTTTTTTTCCTTTTTTCCTTTTTTCCTTTTTTTCCTTTTTTCCTTTTTTCCTTTTTTTTTCCTTTTTTCCTTTTTTCCTTTTTTCCTTTTCCTTTTCCTTTCCCTTTCCCTTTTCTACTTATACTCTGTCATAGTTTGGGACCAACCAGGTAGCAAAAAAGAATCACACAGCCACCCATGCTTTCTTACCCCCCTCCTCTTCTGGATGGGGAGAAGAAAATTCAACAAAAACCTTAAGACTCAAGATTAAGGGCGAGGAGGGTTCACTCACCACTTATGGTCATGCGCAAAAAAACAGAATAGACTTGGGGAGAAAACATCAATTTATTTTAGACAACAAAACCACCACCAGTTTACCAGTCAATTAGATCAGAACAGAATAGTAAGACAATGAATACAACCAGATCTTAAAGACACTTTTCCCTCACCTCTCCCTTCTTCTCGGCTACCTCCTCCCCACCAATGGCACAGAGAGTCAGGGGATGGGGGTTGCAGTCTGCACATTACACATTGTCTACGATGCTCCTTCCTCCTCTGTCCTCCTTAGCGAGAGGACTCCTCACAATCTTTCCCTGCTCCAGTGTGGTGCCCCTCTCACGAGAGACAGTCCTTGAATTTCTCCAGTCTCAGTCCTTCCTATGAGGTCACGTTTTTTCCCAAACTCTTCCATCACATGTCCCTCCTGCAGGCTACAATCCTCCCAGCGACATACTGCTCCAGCTCAGGCTTTACTCAGAATGCCAGTATTCTTCAGGCACAGTCCTCTGCTCTGGTGCAAGGTCCTTCACAAGCTGCTGCATCCTGTACCTTTGCCACCATTAATCTCCTCCGTGTGGAAGGTCTCAGCCTGCCATGTCCCCGTGGGCTACAGGGAAATCTCTGCTCCAGTGCCCTTCTCTCCCTCCCTCCTCACTCACTTTGTTGACCACATGGTTGCTCCTCTCACCTCTCCCTCCTGTTTATTTTGATTTTCTTATTTGTCTTCCTGAATTTGACTTTAAAAAACTTTTGCACTCCTGAGGAAAAGAACGTCCAACTTTATATTGCACTTCTGAAACCATTCTCTTCTTTATAAAATCATTGAACTAACTTCCAGTAACAAATTTAATTTACGTCTAAAATAATAATATTGCACTGAGGAGCTCTTTATTTAATCTAGTATCAAACCGCACTATGGGGATCAGCTGTTCCTCTTACCTCCTTACACTTTTCACATGAATTCTGAAAGGCAGAAAATGCCACTGAGATGTGACTGATGGAAGATAGCAACATTGTCCACTGCTTGGGCCAATTTTACTCGGAGCTTCATATTTCACTGATTTTTTCTTCAGAGATGTTAAATTTTATTTAATTATCAGATGTTAGAAAATATATTAATTATGACTATTGTTTACATTGTTATTATTGCTTTTGTATAAAAATATAGTTAATCACATATACTTTGTTTCTTTTGAAATTCACCGGTATTTATTTTGAAGAAATATTAAATATTTGGAAATTATATAGACCTGTCAAATAAATATAAGCTTTGAGGACACAGAAAAAATTAATTAAATTTCCTAATTCTAGGCAGGCAGAAATATTCCAGCATAATTTACCTGTAAATTGTCAGTGAGAGAAAAATATCCCAAATAGAATTTTTTGTAAGAAATCCGGTTTTACAGAACAAGCATTCTGAAAAAAAAAAGCTTTTAATTTATTTCCTCATTTTTCTCTTTTTTAAAAAGAAATATGGCTCCACTTCTGTTTTCTTACTGGTAGAGCATCATCATTTTAATGTAAGTTAATCTTAATGCTGGTGCTCTCAATCAAGTGAAAATAGAGGCTTGTTATTTCTTTATTTTCTAACTGAATCAGCAGCATTTGAGTGGTAAGGTATTTTTTACTTCTAGATTACTAACCTATTCCTGTGAACTATGATTAATTTTTATGTTTAAAAAATACCAGTGGCCTAAAACATGAAGCCAGCTGATACATACTGATTAGAGAGCAGCATTGCTTTTTCCCTGTTTTTTTTTTCCTGTTTTGGAAATAAATATATTAAATATTTATTTTTGCAATAAGTAAAAAAATATTTATTCTGCAATGCATATAAATGCATATATAATGCAAATTAAAAAAATATTTTGCAATGCAAAGAATTTGTTTTAAAAAATATCAAAGTAGCTTTTACAGTCAATCCTTTATAGAGGAAGGTGGGGAGTATGTATCTGGAACTTAGCTTTAATTGTCGGCTGAAGTTTTGCCAGTTTTCAGGTCCTGTAGCTATTTTTCATTAAGTGGTATCATACTAGACTGATCTATAAGATGATGCAACAAAAAATATATGGAAAAATCAAAAAAATTTCTATTAGGTAATATCTTACTCTGATTTTTTCATTATGCATAAGGGAATTTATAAATGTTATAGTTTTTGCATATAAATTACAAGGAGACATTATATAGGAAAGTGCAGTAAATTACCTATAAGTAATAAGAAACAAGGTATGTGTTGAGATGAACATCACCATCTCACTGTGTCTTGACATCCTCCCAAAAGATGTCACAAGGACCACTTTGCAGTCCTTTGGGTAAAATGAAAATGGATAACTGCTATTATTTAATAAAGTTTTTCTTTTTCCTTTCTACTTTTGTGTGGAGGTTATTCTGCAGTTTTAAAATAGCATTAGGTCCTGTTCTAATGTATTACACTGCAAAATGATAAGACAGTCTCACACATTCCAAGACAGCATGCACAGTGAGAATAAAAACTTATTCTGTGGCTTCTTAGTGTAAATAGTAGAGAATCTGAAGTTGTTTGCTGTGGTAAGGTAATCAAACTTCTGTTATAATAGCTACAAGCCTTCTGGTGTATTTCTGTAAAATGTATAAACTATGCCTCTGCTTCTGCTGAATCCTTCTCTAGGTATAATCCACCTCTTGTGGGAAAATGTTCCTACAGTATTGGAAGATGTATTTGGCCTTTGTGGCCCTTTTCCTACATTTGAGGAATTTTTTTGAAGAGAAACAATGTAGAATATTATTTCTTTTCCATTTTCTCATTAAATTGTGTGGCTTAAGGTCCAGCTTGTCCAAAGTAGTAGAAATGGTCATTCAGGTCAGACTGCTAAGAGAGAAGTGATGTACTCATTAGCCCTCATCAGCAGAAAGAAATTCTAGACAGAGGGAGAATGAAGAGAAAAAAAGTGACAGAAATGTCAGAGACCTTACAGAGAAAGCTGAGTAACAGTAGCAGCAGAGTTTATGAATTCACTCCTTTTAAACTAACTTTCTGCATAATTAACTTCTGTTTTGCTCTGTATTCAAGAAGAGATGAAGAACATTTAAAAAAGAAGATGGAAGGAAATATATAGCTAATATTTGGGTTATTCTTAAAAGAGATAAAGGAGAATGTTAACCTGCTTCATAACAAGGAGAGAAAGTTGTTACATACAATAAGTACAATGCCAAGATCTTTTCAAAATCTGTTCTGCTTGACCTTAAGCAAAAAAAGTCAACTATAATAAACTGTCTAAAAGGAAGATCTTTGACCATAAAAAACCAGCAATCTAGAAAACACTTAGATGAAAATGCATACTCTAACGTCTCTTTGGCCAAAACTTTAGCTGTGTTATTTAGAAATGACTCAGAGCAATTTCAGTGGGCTTCGTGGATAGGTCAAAGAACAGAAAGGTAGGAAAGAGCAAGTATAGAACTGTCAGGTCTAACTTGAATTCTTAAAAAAATAGTAGAGAAAATGTAAAGATGAACTATTTATAAGCCTCTAAAGCCAACAAAAATATGACAATCAGTTACTAGGTAACATGGATTTCTCAAGAGCAAAATGTGTGAAACCATTACAATTTCGATTCTCAGGTGGTAATAAACCTGGATAAGGAAAAACTAGGTGATATATATCTTGAAGGCACCATCAATCTCATATGGAAACCAAAGGAACACTGTCTCATTGAAACCACCACTAAATGATACTGCAAAAAAAAACAGTAAAAGGTGGTAGTGATTCAGTGTAGAGAAGAATTTCACTTGAAGTGGTTTGGGTAGACTAATGTTATTCACCAATGTTCTTCATCAATGACTTGGATGATTGAATTGGGAATATTGTGACTGAACTTGCAGATAGCACCAGTCTGAGAGAGAGAGAGAGGCAAAAATTGTAAGAGTGGTCTGGAAAAGAAAGATTCAGATGAGTGAAGATGCGTCCTCTTTGAGAGTCATAAACAAATACATACAAATTGGGAACAACCAGGTGGTAAACTGCAAAACCAGATCCAGAGAATCCACGCTGAAAGGAGTTCAATCATGTACTGCTGTTGTGGAAGAAGAAATCTGCATGCTGAGATGTTTGGTTAGGCATTCTGCTTGTGCAAAAAGTGATATATTTCCCTGCTGTATGTCAGAGTGTATCCTGCAGGCTTCTGCCAATCTGACCTTGCTGACTTTGATTTCCCAGCTTCATGTCAGATCTACCTTGTCACTGCTGTGTGGTCACCACTGGGCCATGGCAGACTCTGGCTACTAGCATTGGATCTGCTCAGCTCTTCTCTTTTGGGTACAGTGGGATTGTATTTCTTGTCAGTGAGGTTGTGCCCTGCCTGCCTTGTTGTCATATTCCCTACATGGATAATACAAGTTGATTAAAATTATGAAGTTAAACCTAGCTGGAGACAGCACTTTAAAATATGGTGTTAAGAAGTCGGCCTGCCATACAGAGTCACCACATGACAACCAAAGCCTATTAATATTTATTGCTCTAAAGGACTTGTGCCTTTTTATGGAGTTCTAGTTATTCAGATTTTGATCATGAAACATAGAAAAAAGTTATTATCCATAGTGTTGGACCTCATTGGTAAATGAAAATTATTATGAAAAAAGCACTAGTGTACAATGACTAATGGCCAAACTGTCAGAGAACAGCTTGTTACCATTAGAGAACTGAGTTTAATCTGACAGTTTATTTATTTGTAAATATGTCGTATAAATTACTTTCAGGTACAGAGTTCATACTAGCCTGTAATTTCAGTCCAATTACACAATGGACTGCATTCATGAAATGGAAATAACAACGTCCTTTAACTCTCCTGTGTAGGAGCTCAACCGAAGTGTGTGCAGGCAAAAAAAGAATCTCCAAGTTTGAGCAGCACCTTCAAATGTATCGATATAAGGATATTACTGCTCCCCTACTGAGAGCTTCTGCCCTAGCACGGAGGTGACTAGGAAAAACTGGACAATGGTAATTGCCTAGTAAAGCCTAGAAGAGGGCTAGAAAGGCATGTGGATTCAGGTTCATATACATTTTCCTTGAAGTTCTGCAAGGTCTACCCTTGAGGTCTGTCTGTTGGAAACTATTTGAATCAGAATTGATCTTAGAGTAAATCCTCCTAGGAGAAAAGATATTATCTGGTAGCCTACATGAAACGTCCTTTCGTTGCCTGTGACAGATACCTCAGCTTGCCGTTATTGTCACACTGGTGTTTACAGTAAACGGCCTAGTATGACTGAGACAGAACTTCCATAGTGTCAAGATTTTAAAAATTATATGTATTTTTTGACACCAAGGTGAATGAATGGTGGAAGGTGATAAGCCACTGGTGGATAGAGAAGGTGGACTGACTGCTAGTCAATATTTCTCTCCAGACTAAATTGAACTTAAATGATGCACACAAGTTTTTCATGAAAAAACATTTTTTCAGGCTTTCCATCAGAAAATCATAATGTAAAATTCAAAGTGCGTTGTAATGATGACTTTTCAGCTGCCAGTAGAGCTCTATGAGTGATATCCAATGAAATGTTATTTCGACAGAAAATACTGACATAGTGGAATAAAAACTGACCTGTGGCCCAAGAGCTTTATTTTTCACTTACTGCTTAGTTGAGTATACTTTACAAAAGATTTAAAACTGTTGAAACACTTCAAACCGAAATGACAGAAAACTGCGAATCTTTTGGAATCATTTTGCCTTAGAATACTTGTCTATTTATTTCAGGAATTATACGTATGTAAGAAACTGAAGTGAAATGCACTAAATACTCATAATACCACATTCTTGCAACATGTTTTAACTTTCTTTCAGATTATCTATATATAAGAACAGGTTTTGACTTGTCCCCGAGCTAGACTGGGAAATAAACAAACTGAATTTCTCACAGGAACAGAATCCCACATTTCAGATTGCAGACATTGTTAGATCAGGAAGTCTGCTTGTGAAAATGATCTATCTTCAGAGAGTAGAAAACTTGCTTAAAGTCACATGTGCATCATTTATCAGTCTTTAATTTTGGAACATGAAGTTTTTCAAACTGTCGTGGTTTGACCCTGGCCGGCAGCC
>NW_009721703.1:725-1852 GCF_000703405.1 Apaloderma vittatum | reverse complement strand
ACTGGGCGGCTCGTATCTTTACTGAATGAATTTATTGGTTTTTGAACTAAAGTTGCTCACAGTTATTTAACAAGGGATACATCAGAGATTTTTTTTTTCTTTTGTCCATTTTAAACCATTAAATAATGTCAGTTTGTGTCTGTATATGTGTGTGTGCGCGCGTGTGTGTCTTCAAAGTACAAAATAGGAAGGATAACAAGAGGTATTGCTTTCGTTTATTCTTATATCTTGTGTAAGTAATCCCCTTCCTGCTTGTACCGCATGAGTTTTGCTGATATAGGTATTTTTAAATTATTATTATTATTTTGTATTGAAATCCCAGCCTTTTGTAGAGGTACAATGTAACAGAAGCATCAAAATCTATACACAAGGGAAGAGAAAAGAGGGAAAAGAAGGACGGGGGTGATGGGAGGGGAGCTCGGAGGAGAAGTAGAGAGAGGGCGGAGGCAGGAAAGACAACGAAAGCAAAAGAGACTAATTTACAGCAATGTCATGCAATTAAAACTGCCCCCCTCTCCTGCACCCTTGCCTCCCCCCCTCCCCAGCCATCACCCCCAGGTGTCTGACATGCACACAGCAATACGAGAGAGAGAAAAGTTTTAAGAATAGGGAAAATAAATAAATAAATAAACAAACAGAAAAAATAATTAATAACAAAATAAATCGCTCCCATTTGGGGGAATGGGGAAGCGGGGCACAAGTCAAAGGTCTTTGCCCCAGTTGTGTCTTTAAAAATTCCTTTTAATCTTCAAACCTATGTACAAGTAAAACTGGTCCAAGAAGGGGGAAAATGATTAAAAAAACCAACGACGACAACAACAACGAAAAAGAACTCATCCAACGTTATCATTAAAAAAAAATAATCTTGCGATACAACATACACCCATAGGAACCCAACGAGCAGCAATCGAAGGTCATAAAAGAGCTGAACACTAATGCTAAGCCTACATTCTTAAAATCTCAGTCAAGAAGTACTTCTCACTGTGTTTTGTCTTCCACGCGTAAAACCACGTTGGTTTGTTTGTTTGTTTGTTTGTTTAACCTTTGAGCTTGGGCCAGAATAAGTTACACTTGGTCACAGAACTCCTGAGGAGGAGGAGGAAAAAAAGGCGGCAATTCTTCTTTCT
>NW_009721703.1:0-712 GCF_000703405.1 Apaloderma vittatum | reverse complement strand
TCTCAAAGTCACAAGATGAACACTTAGGGGGGTTCTGTGTCTTTTTTCGCCCTCCTCCCCAAAATAAATAAGAATCAATGTCGCCTCTACACAGTTATTCAACAGAAGATATATCTAACAGCTTATTTTTTTTAAATATATATATATGTATATATAAATAACCAAGACCTAATAACTGAAACACAAAAAAAAAGTCCCCATCCACCCAATCCCACCCTCCTCCCATTAAAAAAAAACCAAACTAAAAACCAACCAAACCAAAAACTTTATAAAAATATCTTGCAGTAATTTTTAAAGTTTACAGTAGCTTCGTGATTAAGTCTCCTGTTGCCCTGACTCCAAAGCTCTGAGAGTAAGGAAATGCATTTTCCCACCCCAAGCCTCGCGCACTTCGCTGACTGTCCTATTCCCTATTCACTCAGTCCCTACAGAATTACAGTGTGTTCACTGCAGATGCACTTGCAGTTTTTTTCTTTTTTTTCTTTTTTTTTCCTTTTCTTTTTTTTTTTAGAAAAAAAAATCCCCACCCAAGCCAACAAATGAAACCGGTAACTTAAAAAGAAAATAATAATAATAATAATACTGATACCAATGCAGCACTAGCAACACAACAATTGCCTCTAAATGTGGGGTGTGGTGGAGGATCCAGCTGGCTGAAGGAGGTCCCAGCGCGGTGGCACGGTGGCAGGGAGCTGACGGGTGGGGAGGAAGG
>NW_009721702.1:21697-23867 GCF_000703405.1 Apaloderma vittatum | reverse complement strand
ATGGAGGGCTGCAGTCGCAGCCTGCGGGAAGCCGAACTGCTGGGGAGGCCGGTGCCAAGGAGGCCAGTTCCCACCCGTGCCCGGACAGCTCCGCCAAGAGCGGAGGTGTTTGAAGCCTTGCAATGCCATCCCCCAGCTGCTGCTTTGGCTGGCTGGAGGATACCAGACAAAATACACTCCTCATCTAGTTATTCTCTAGTGTCAACGAGAAGTGAGCTGAGAGAGGTGAAAGGTGGGAATGGAAATATGAGCCTCAACAGTTAGCCCAACGTTCATTTAGAAACAGCAATTGTGTCAGGGCAGTGTTGGTTTGCTTCTGCTCTATGTGGTGGTGTAGTCAGGAGGCTCAGACACCCCAGCCAGTAAAAATCCAGGCTCAGGCAGTGAGGTGAAGCCCGGCTTTGCCAAGACCAGACCCCAGAAATCTTCCTACTGGGGCTCACAACCCAGGCAGCTCTCTCCTGCAGGATAAAGCAATAATGCCAGCCTGTCACTCCTGCACAGATAGTGCCAAATGCATCCAGGCAAAGCAATAAAGGCCTTTGGAAAATTAACCCCTGCAAGTGGATAAGATCTTTCAACATGTAAAAAGAAAAAAAGTGAAAAACTAAGTGTAAAACTCCAGCCTCTGCCTAGTGCTGCAACCTGGGCTAGAGTCAAGCTGGACATCCACCTGGAGGCCTCCTGCTACAGCAAGGCAAGCCTTTAAAGCTCAGCTTCCCTTCACCTGACATGATAAAACACATACTTTTAAGCACAAAATGCAGCAGACCGTTAAGACCAGCTATTAGCAATTGTATTTCCTACAGCCAGCCTCCAACAATATCAGGTTTCTGCCATTATCTCTTGTCTGGAAAGTCTGAAGACTCCCTAGATGCAACACTTCATAGGAAGTGTCTCATCTATTTTAGAAGCAAAAGATCCCCTCAGTACCCAATGAAAAACACATCCCATAGCCAGCCTTCAGCACTTAAAAGAATCTGTACAAAATGAACTTTTATGGAGTAAGGGGAGGGGAAATTTTTTTTCCTTACCTTTCACTTTTGGCATTGCCAAGGCACTTTTCATGTCCTGCTTTTTTGAGTCACTTGGTTACTGCTGCAAGACGCACCACATGATCCCAGCATATGACACAGCATTTGACAGCAGGGAGCTGTGGCCCTGCGTGCCGCAGTGCTGACATCCCCACGCTGGTCCCCAACACAGACATTGCTCTTGCAGTGCAGGTGGGATTGATCTGGGTAACTGCAGCACGCTGTGGGTATAGGCAAAGCACAGCTGTGACTTGAGGCTGCAATTCATTACAGCATCTTGTGGAAGCCCTAATTTCTTGTGCATGTCACTTGGACTTTCCTCTCCCCAGCACTGATGTGCTGCCCAGCTGCCCACAGAGCCCCACTGGCAGCTCACCCAGGAGGGCTGAGGGTGCTGGAAGGGGCTGAGCCCCAGCTTGGCTCACTTACAGCCCAACACATGGTAAACTCTAGTGAAGGGAATCTGCAGTACTCTCCTATATTTTGCACATGCCATCCTCCAGGCCAGCAGCCCCATGGCACACACAAGTTGTCTGCCGTGGGGACTGGTGCTGGTAAGCTGTGCGGTGCCTCCAGCTCATGTCCTTCACGCAGGCTAAATAGCCTCCAGGACATGTAATCATTACTAAACATACTGCTTCAACCAGCAGCTTGGCTCCTGGGAAGTACCCAGAGCCTCCCAGACTGACTGCTGGACCTACTCACTCATCTACATCTTTGTCCCATCACAGAGACAAGGGTTGGGACATAAGGAGCTATCACGACACAAGGAGCTATCGGGCTCAAACATGGGCCCTGGCAGTGGGGAGATAGTGGGTGCCCTGCTCGCCTCACCCCAGCAGGACAGGGTGACCCTGAAAGGTGCCGCTCACCCGACGGGACAGGGAGCAGAGAGGCTGGGATGGGCTTCGCAACCAGGGCTGGCTCACCGCTACTCAGCAGAGCTTTGGTGGCAGCCCAGACACCCCGCCCATGTGCAGCCCAGCGCAGGATCTCCGACATTCACAGCTTTACTGCAACCCATTCACACATGGAAAGGCCGTGTCAGCTCTCAACAAAAAGGCCCTTTGACAGCCAGTGGCTAAGGCAGTGAGCTACCAGCCGGTTTCACAGGCCACGTCCAAGCAGTCTGCCAT
>NW_009721702.1:0-21635 GCF_000703405.1 Apaloderma vittatum | reverse complement strand
CCGGACACACTGGAGACATTGCGCAGAGCTGTGCTGGCTTTGCTCTGATCAGATGAGGATGAGGTTGGCTTTTGCAATTTGTGATAACACCATTTTGCAAGCACGACAAAAATGTGTGGTAAACCCCAGGCAAGCTGGAGCAGCCTTTGCACACAAACCATGCAGCATGGTTTTCCAGTCAAGTCAGGCTAAGGGCTTTAACTCCACTGTGCCGGTCCCCTGCGGCCCCGTGCCCAGCCCTTGGCCACCTCTTGCGGCCACCTCGATTCCTCCAGGGTCCGCGCGCGGGTTTGGGCAGTGCTGCTGTGGGGGTGACTTGTGGTGTGGGTGGCCCCAGTCCTATGGGGGCACAGCTGGTAAATCCCCACAGCCAGGGAAGCAGGGACAGTGAGCCCCAGAGAAGCAGCTTGCAGCCAGTGAGCAAAAGAGAGGAAAAAAAATAGTAGGAAAAAACCCACTTGCTTTCACAGAGTGTCCTTACTGCCGTGAACTGGTTTGTATTGATAAAATCATTACAGCAGGAGAGAGAATTGCTCATTTGTCTCATTAGTTTGCTTTGCTCAGAATGCAACACTGAAGTATCCTTCACATCCACTTTCTTTCCTAAAATACATGTTGTACCTGGACCAGTTGACATCGGCACCAGCACAGGGAGCAGCTCTGTGTCCTGCTGCGCAGGGACTCATCCGAAAAAAATCTAAGAGGCCAGTATTTTGAAAGAGTAAACAGGACAATGCTAGAGGCAAATCACTGTGACCCAGAGCCCAGGCACATGCTGATCAATTCAGCTCCCCTCCCTTAATTAGTTTATTTCTGCTAATCAAGAAAGGCTCACAGAAAACAGATCTGGTCACAGTAGCTTGCTGTGGTGCCGATACAGGATGCTTACATCTGGTACACCTCTTACTTGGTGTGCAAAAGGTAATGCAGCACATAATGACTGTGGCAAAACCTGGCCAGCTCATGTCTGAAAACCAATTCTAAGCTGTGGACCAGCATCAAGTAGAAACCTTGTCAGAGAACAATTTTTAACTTGCCTCTTCAAAATTTTACATTTCTAATCAATAACCTGGATGAAATCACCATAATTATTGTAGAATCCAGGTCCCAGGTCCAGAGCTGGGCACACTGGACACACAGCAAATGTCCTGCTACTGACAAACAAAATAAAAAATCACAACTAAAACTAAGACAGACTCATGGACAGGATGCGGTGGTTGGACCAGCCCTGGGGAGGGCACAATGGACCCTCACCAAACTAAGAGGGCTCATCCAAGCCACTTGTGACCCGCCAGGTCTTCTCCAGATAACCAGCCCTCGTGCAATGTCCCTGCTTGCCAGCGAGCCCACACAGCCGTGAGCGTGGGAGGGAATCCTTGTGCTTTGGAGGCAACATCACAGTTAACACCGAGCTACATCAAACAGACAACTGCAGGTGGCACCAGCAGAAATAGATCCCAGAAAAGAACCATAGAGTCTGTAAAACCTTTTATGGCTAGACTGCCTAAGACCAGTCAGGCTCAGGACAGACTTTTAAAAGAAACACAATATTTGGGGGATCATTTTTACAGTTGCACATACTTCTCAACATCTGTGGTGAGATTATTAGAGGCTCTTCTCGCAAGTGAGAAGCCACAAACCGTGCAGAGCAACAGGTACCTTGAAACCACCACCAGGTCCATGAGAAAGCCTCTCACCTGAAGAGCATCCACCGGCCCACAACAAGCACACCAGAAATACCCTTCGGTGGGACACAGTTAAGCCATACTGGCCTGGGCAGCTGGATGCCTGAGAAAATGGCTGCTGTAGCCTACTGCTCTCATGCAGTATTTTTTTCTGATTATTAGCTAAATCAGTTTTGAGACTTCACTCCTCAAAAAAGCTTCAGTTATCCCAGAGGAGCAAGGAGGCAAGAAAGCTCAGTCGCTAGCTAAGCAAGACACTGGCAGCTCTGGGCATCCTTTCGTTTTCTTTGTGACAAATAAGGGTGACCAAAGCTGGCCAAGAAACTTCTGCTATTCTCCAGTCACAAGGCTTAGAAATAAATGCTCTTGGACTTCTCTTTTGTCTGGTTATTATCTCCCTGAGGAGTCTCTAGGACACTTTGGAGGCTTCAGATAAGATTATGGCAAATTACAAAGGGAAGAAAGAGTTCATCTCTTGGTATCTTTTTGGACAAACAATCCGAGGCAAACAAGGTTTAGCAACCTCTCTGGGCTCGCAGGGTTTAGGATCCCAATAACCTATCCTGACACTGCAAACCCGAAATGCAGCCCAGGCATTTTCCATCACAGCAGTATCTTATCTGCTCCGACCCTTTGCTCCTGCTGGCCAAACCCACCAGACAACATTTTTATTGCAATCTGCTCATGAAGGGCTGTAGGGATGATACGGTTTCTTCACCTTTTGTCCCGCTCTTCAGAACTGTGCATGGCCATCAGCTGCCTCGCACCCTGGCTGGGTGAGGGCCAGGTATACCCGGGGGGTTCTCTGGGTCCCCAACACAGCCAACCCAAACCCTGCATGTCTCCTCTGTGACCCTCAAGAAACCCCGCTGCAGCTGCTCCAGCAGGCTGGCAAACAAGCCCAGTGTTCTGCCCGAGAGGAAACAACTCCTTCAGAGGAGCTGCTGTTCCTGGCATCCCCCTCTGTTTGCATTGCTGCCACTGCAGCCCACGCCACACGCCTGGCGCCACCAAGGTGAAAAAAGAAAAGAAGGTAAAATTCCTGTGCCCACACAACATCTTTTTATAGCCAAGGGGATGAGGTTTTTCACTCTCTCCTTATTTTCCACTTAGGGAATAAACAGGAAAACCAACCTGGCCTAGTAGCTAATTTGGGAGCACACGGTGTCTCTCTGTGTTCCTCCTCATGATACTTCCCGCCCTCTCCTGCTGTGCTAGGGGCATCAGCAGGGCACTGGGGCCAACACCCCATGTCCCTAAAGTGTCCCTTAGAGGAGCCAACAGCCTTTGGCCACTGCTGAACAGGGATAGAGACCCTTCCGGGGCTGTCACACAGAGCCAGCACCAGATGTGTGGGGCCAGTCAGCACCTGTGCTAACAGCAGGCAAAGCCAAGGACGAGGGGGGAGCACAGAACCGCAGACCCTCACAGCGGGCACATTGCCACCTCACTTTGCCACTGGGAACATTTTCTTACACCCTTATCCCCACGCTGCTGCCTGCACCTCAGCACTCACCGCCTCCTCGACGACACCGCCCAGGAGAGAACACGTCTTTGCCTTTAGCAGGGAAAAGGCATCGGCAACTGCAAAAAATAAGTGGGAGTGCTGGCAAGAAGTGGAATCCAAACTGCCTTCAGGCCCTAGGAGATGCAGCAGGTCCCTGGCCCGCTCAGCGAGACCACTGGTGTGCAGGCACAGAGGCCAGCAGAAGGAGCCTTGGTAGCAACACGGTGACTGCAGCCACAGTCACAAGGCTAACGCAGCCAGGAGGGGGAAGTTTTCTCAAATAGCAAATAGGAAAGTTGCGTAATTTCTGCCCAGATCCTTCAAACAGGGCCTGATTTCCCCCTCCAAAATAAGGATGACTTCCCCTTGCATTAGTTTCCAGCTGCATCTGTGTCACAGAGTGAACTGGGGTGTTGGGGTGCTCTCCATGGTTTGGCCTGGGCTGGGCGGCTGTGAATGGAGAGCATCCATCCAGCCACAGCTCCGCAGCCTCCAGTGGGTCCTACATGCTTGAAGGTGTAGAAAAGCACCTTAAAAGCCATCACCTGCAAGGATAATCAGAGCAGACAGCACTGAAGTGCCTTCATTGAGAGCTCACACGCTCGTCACCGAAGGGCTGGACCCAGGGGATGCCTCCTGCCATGGTGCTTCCTGATGTGAGCCCAGGCAAGGCTGTGTTGTACCCGTTCCCAGGCTCTCCTCTCCTCTTGGGCCACCTGTGACAACAGCAGGAAAGCTTCAAGAGGCTTGGTCAACAAGGGTTTAGGTTCAATTATTTTTGAGCCCCTTCCAAAACGGACAATGAAAGCAAGGCAAACAGACCTCAGCTGTAGGTATGAGAACTCACTGCTTACAAATGGGTGTTTGCCCAGTGCAAGGACATCCATGAGAGTGGTATGGGTACCCCTGAGCAGCAGGAAACAGGCTCGATGCTGGAATTAAAAGGCTGCCTCCGTCCGTGTTGCTCATTCCCAGGCACCATTCGTGTGCATGAATCACTGGCCTTCCCTTTGAATCATTAATCACTGCAAAATCAATAAAGGCCACATACGTTTTTCATGTATCAGCCATTAGTCTGACCTTGTGTCTATCTCTGTAGAGGGTATGAAATAAAAGCATTTCAGATCAAAGCAATCAGCACTAAATTTACCCAGCACTAGCACCCACTGGAGCCTGCTGATTTACAGCCGCTGAGCTCATACCAAGGTTGTTTTGGTTCCCAAGAGCCCAGGGCAGTTACAAAACCCTTATTGTCCTCTAAAGACACAAGCAGGCAGGAGGGTGACGTTCCAGAAGAACATTCTCCACGATTTGTTTATTTCCTTAAAAACAGGCACTGCGTTCTTGTCCCACAGCACGTGCCTACACAGCACTCAGGGATGAGCAGATGCATCCCCTTACCCAGGTGCTCACAGGTGGAGCACGCAGGACCGCCACGTCCCCCTCCCACGCTGCTGCCCCAGCTGCCTCCCTCCACCCCAGCCCCTTCTGCTGCAGAGCAAACACCTCACACTGCAAAACCTGCTGCAGACACCTTGTCACCAGCAAGGGAGACCAGAAGGACCAAAGTCATTCACCAGGGATGGGGCATGGTAGACTCAGCCCTCTGTGACCTTCAGACCACAGGCTGAAGCCTCCTCCAGCTGATGTCCCAGCCACTGCAGCCAGACTGCCTACATTTTTTCTGGATGCTTTTATTTCTTTTGGGCTGAAGCTACTGAGATCTAAGCATTGCTGCCGACTTATTACCATCACCATTGATCACTTGTGCATCCAGCTTTCTGGGTCAGGCTGCTCTCATTTTGCTAGGGGCAGGCGAAGGGCCAGTGAACCGGGAAACCACAGTGCTCAGAGATACTCCTGGGGCACAGAGATAGGTCAGCCAGGTCCAGAAGACCCAAACTCTTCCAAATGCCCACAAGCCGGAGGCAGGTATGTCACTCCCCTGCATGGACCACCGATGACTGCACACCAACCCCCTCATTAGCCCAACACAGCGCTCATAATGATCCCTGGCTAATGCTTATGCACATGCCACAGAAATATTTGCCTAAGAGGATAGTTTACTTTTTGAAATAAAAAAATTGGTCTTTGTACTAAGTGGGGAGATGAAGGATGTGTTAGGACACTGCAAAGTGAAGCTCATACAACTTGGAACTAAACAGCTTCAAGACTTCTCAAAATCTGAAATCAGAAATAACCCTGCTTATTAGAGACAGCTCTGTATTACAGATTGCTTCAATTTTAATTTAAAATCACCTCTTCTTCATGCTTCGACCCTAGGGACCATATCAGGTCCCAACTAACCCTCACAAATGCCATGGTCCTGGCAAAGGGGCAGGACTAACAGGTCCACTTCTCACTGCAAGACCATCATTCAGCCACCCTCCCCGAAACACTGAGATCGTCCTTCAAACCACAGTCAAAACATCATTCACCACATCAAAGGCACCCAGCAGACACCCTCACTTTGTGCCATCCCTATTATGCAGGGTGGTTTTTTGCTGTGCCCCTCCATCCATTTGATCCAGTTAAAGATGTCCCTGCTTACTGCAGGGGGATCGGGCTAGATGACCTTTAAAGGTCCCTTCCAGCCCAACACACTCTTGTGATTCTAGGATTGATTCTCTGATTGTATCCTGCCTCCTCCCCAGCCTGCCTGACACCAGTGCCTGTTTTTACTGGAAATACCTCTGCTCTCAGCCCTCTCTTGGCACTGAAATAGCTGCGGCTGGGCCGTGGCCACGTGTGCTGCTCCTGCAGACGGCACTTCTGTAGCTCGGTTTGTACTGGCTGCCTCCCTCCGTTCCTCCCTTCCTCCTGTATGACATCCACCCCTTTACGTTCCTCCTCACAGTCACTTATTTCCAGCGCAGCTTCGGAGGCGTTCATCACCCCGTGTGAGGCTGACACATACAGTGTGTCACACACAGGCACAACCTTGTGGCCTTGCCCAGAGCAGCTCCCCTTCCATCGTCCATCCTGGGGCCAGGGGCACAGGTCAGCCTGGCCATCCATGACCCTGAAAGCCTGGACAGGCAGAGCCAGGAGACCTGCAGGCTTTAGCCAGGAAGGTATGAGGCTCACACACCTCCCTCCCCAAAGACCATGAAGTTTCTGAATGATTTTGGGACTCAGCCTCAGCAGACCAGCTGACTCTGCATGCACCAACAGCCCCTGGGTCATGCCGTCGACTCCCTGAGATATTACAAGGCCTTTTAGTTTTAAAGGAAACCACAAGCACCTTTCTGCCTTAACCTCTCCTCTCACTTGCCCAGCGGTAGTTGCAGACACAGTCCTTGCCCTCCCATGCCCCCCGTTCCCCACCCCGAGCCTGGATGCACAGGGAGCCCCTGAGGGACCTGCCAGCACGGTGGCACGGCACAGCACGGCTCTGCAGGACACCAGCCCTGCATACGTTCATCCAGCAGCACCAGAGGTGAAGGACTGAGTAACCGGGGGGTGATGCCAGGCTGGTCATCCCACACACGGCTGCAGAGGACGCCCAGCCTCAGATGCGAGTGCCTGGCAAAGGTGCAGCCAGGGGCATGCCACGGCGATGGGATTTTGGAAAGTATGGACGTGACCTGCCGCATTTTCCAGCTCTGTGTGGTTGCTCCCAGCACTGAACAGACAGACAGACAGATGCACACATTGCCTGCCAAACATGCAAGTCAGGTTTGCTGCATGTATGCAAACCTTGGGCAGCAACATCCTTATTCAAATTTGGTAGCCAATAGTACACACCTCTTGGGCTCAGAAAATAAACAACCCTGCCTCATTGCTTTGCCTTGATCTCTCCTCAGCCAGAAGCCCTCTCACACCAAAGCCTTCAACAGCCTGAAAGCTCACTTCCCAACAGCCCCTGTGTCAGCACCATGGCAGGTTTCTGGGGTTTTTTGGTGCTCGATATGCATCATCTCGCAGAAGTAAACATGGCCAAGCTGCACTAGCAAAAATCCCCAAAGATTATATGGGGGGTTTTATTCAAGGGTGATTCTGGTTTAATCTCACAGCTGGGCTTACTATAAATCTTTGGACTGGAGTCCAAACTGAATAACTCCATGGGCCTAGTTGATTACACTGGGATATCATTATTTAAAAAATGTTACTTTGACATTTATAATCAAACATGCCAGCCTAATGCAAAAGGATGGCACAGGGCCAGCGCTGGGCAGCCTTGCTGGGAGGACAAGTCCCCCTGCCCGTGCCATGACAGGTCACCCTGGGATGGGCAGCCCCTGCCCACCTCTGCCAGCACACAGGAGGGGAGCACGCCCATGGGGCTGGACTCAGCAGCAGCACCCATCGCCCTGCCCACGCCGATGCTCTCCTCACGGATGCTCTGCCCACCCCAGTGCTCTCCCTCATGGCCACAACCCATCGCACTGGAGCCCGTCTCCTGCCCTGCCCCACAACAAGCACAGTGCCTAGAGCAACACTAACCAAAAGAGGCAAGGGAGATTTTGTTAGGCTTTTTTCCTCTGTTACACTGCTCTTTGCTGCTTTCCTCTGCCTTTTAAAATTCCAGATGAAAAAAGTAAATATTGGAAGGTTATCCTTTGCATCTCATGATCAGATCACAAGTTAGCATGTGACTTGGGAGGGAAAAACAAGTCTTTCCAGCAGATGTCAATGCAGGGAGCGAGCTCCGCTGACTGCTGTACCTTGACATCCGCTGCCAAAGTCAATTCGTGGTGCATCCTTGAGGTAAGGAATCTCATGATTCATCAGGATCCTACTCTAATTAAAGAAAAATCAGATGACTTTCCTTTTGGCTTTGCCTGTTTAGCAACCCTGAATGTAATGTGTATGTGTATGTAATAAACAGCAGCCCTCAGCCACTGTTTTGTAAACAGGCTCCAGCTCAGGAAAGGCAAAGGCAGGTTTAGAGCCACCCTGTAAGTCTGTGCTTGGGACACTGAGCAAAAACCTCCCACTGAGCAAAGAAACCGACCAAACAGGAGCCTGCTGGCCAATAACCTGCAAAATCACCTATAATGTACTCTGAAGTCTGGGGTAGGCATTGGCAAGCAGGGTCACGCTGCACTGGGGTGCAGCACTCTCCAAGGTGGGGTCTGCTGATAAATAACGATTGCTGCCTCCCCTCTGAAAGCACATCTGGGTTTGCCCATTCCCAGAGGGCCGGTGCCCAGGTGCTGCCCATGTCCCAGAACATGCAGGTGCCAGGAGACTTTCCCCACCTGAGCACCGGGGCCTGCTCAGGATCCTCACGCAGCTGGATAATCCGGTGATGCAGTATCTTGCTGCAGTGTCCTCATCCTGGCTGGATAATCCGGTGACGCCGCAACTCCCTGCAGTGGCCCTGGCCAGGCTGGGTAATCCAGTGACGCCGTGTCGCACTGCAGTGGCCCCAGCACGGCTCCTGTCACATGATGGGTCAGCAGTTCATGGGAAGTCACAGGCTGAAAGCTTAAAAAAAAAAACCAAAACAAATTACTTTAGCCAGCTCCTTCCCCACAGGAAATAAAATCTGGAGCTGAACTTTAGCTGTTAGGGTTTGACCGGACTTATCTCGCCTGGGGCCCAGGGTGGGTTTGTCTTGCTTGCTCCCGACCAAGCTCCCATCCACGAAAGAACTCGGAGAAGGGCAGGAGAGGCAGAGATGGGCAGCTGGTGGGGCAAAGGGTGCTGCTGTAGCTCTCCTGGAATCCCACATTGGGACAACTCTGCACGGAGAAGAAAGTCTCTCCCAGACCTTCCCACCCCCACGAGGTCGGTGGGAAAAGCCAGCACAGTAAATATTCCCACGGCCGGCGTCCTCGTGCCCCGGCGAAGGCGATCCTGGCGCACAGTGCGACACGGAGAGGCTTTTGCCCTTCCTTTGCCCAGGCTCCACGGACAATCAGATGGCTATTTTTAAACTGGCTTTGTCTTTTCTCCTGCAAAGGCACATGAATGGCTTTCCCCTCGCACACGGAAGCGCAGGGAACTCAGACGTCGTCTCTCATTGTGATGGGAAAGGTTATCGCATCCAAAACAAAAGTGAAATCATCCGCTGGCATTCCCGGGACCAAAATAGCCGCCTGCTCTCCAGCGCTGATGCTATTACAGGGGAAGGAAGGCTCCGGATACAGGCAGTCCCGCTCCAGGGCTCACGTACAAACCCTGCAGAAGCCAACAGCCAGGCTCGCTGCGAGCAAAAGTGAAATGAGGCATTCTTGCCATGACAGATTAGAGAGAACTTAGTGGGTGAGGTCCCAAAGTTGCCACCACTCCCAAGAAGTCACACAGCCTCACACGAGCATCACGCCAGCGCCAGCCCAGCAAAAAACCTTTGCTGTCCCATGCTAACGGCCAGGGCCACAGAGCTCATTGCCCCTTGCCTTTTCACAGCCAGTCCCTCCAGGCCTGCTGCAAGAGACTCCAGGGAAGCGCCCAGCTCCAGGGAATCCGGCTGCTTCACGAGAATCTCCTACACCTCCTACTATGGGAAACACGACTACTGGGAAGTCCTTGTTACGATTTCTCAAGGCAGGACTGTGTAGGTGCATCTGAGGGGAGGACCTGGAATGGGGAATCACTGGGAGACTCCAACACTCCAGCCATCAGCAACTAAGCCAAAAACCTGGGTAAGGGCTGCCAGGCCATGCTGGGCAGGGCTGTGGGGTGCTTTGCAGACAGAGAAGGCAGGGACACACAGTGGAGATGGAGCAACTGGCAGCCAGCACACCAGAGCTATGGCATTGGCTAGGACATGGGGAGAGTGGAATTTGGAGAACTCTTCAGTGATGAGCAGCCTGCGGTGATGCCCTTGGCACCTTCCAGCCTGAGAGAGGAGCTTATGTACTGGGCATCTGGGCTGAAGAGGTAAACCTTCTGCAAAGTACAGAGACATCATTAAACATCTATCTTAAATATCTCCCTGTGAGACAACAGCTGTGGGTCAGGAGTGAGTAGCAGCAGTGCTGAAGCTGAGAACTGAGGAACACGAAAACTAAGGGCAAATTTTACTCCCCCCAAACAAACAGAAAAACATTTACCAAAATTGTCCAAGGCATTTTCAAAATAAGCTGTGCGCTCCACTGCCTGCCAAATCCAAATGCTTTGCAGCGAAGATTTAGGATTCTTCTTCATTTGAATGGCAGTAAGGAACTAATACTGAGTGTCTCCGGCTGCCAGCAGCTGGATTGGACTCCACTGCACCCAAGAGCTGTGGAGCTGCGCCACAATCAGCCCAACCCGGATGGCAGGAGCAGCCCGTGGGCACCACAAAAGTCGGTTCGCAAAAAACCAAGCAGGTCAGGAAATGCGAGCCAGCGCTCTCCGTACTGACCGTGGCGGGGACGGCAGAGCCGCCAGCCTGGTCTCCAGCACCACTTTCCTGGCTTTGTTGACAGGTACAGCTTTATCGCTGTTAAAACACCATTTGTTGCTGTGACTTTTTCCCCCCTTCTTAAATGTCAACTTGAAAAGAAAAATTTGGGAAAGGTCACTTACCAGAGGGACTGGAACAACTCCAGTCACTTGGATAAACACGTGTAGGATCAGCTGCTGTGAGAGGGGATTTTAAACCAGTTCTTTACCTGGTTGAACAAGTGGTGTGTTTCTGCAGCAGGATGAGACATTATGTACCTTGTGGGAGGCAATCAATCTCCTTGCCACCCATCCATCAGCTGCTGGGATCGTTAACCCTTTGGGACACCCAGGCGGAGAGGATGCTTCACTCAGGATGCCTAATTCCATATTCTAAGGGGGCACAAGCACCCACCAAAGCCCCAGGCTTACCCCAACACCAGTGGTGTAACACTGTGGATTGCTGCTCACTGCCAGACCCCTTCCCCAAGCACCTGCCGGGACTGCCCTGTGCCCCTGCATCGCACTTGGTTCCTCGAGCCAGCCGAACCCCTAATATTTGGCTGGAAGCAACATGAGAGAGAGTCCGTTACAGCGAGGAGCAGCATTACACCTACACAGATGTATGCAGAGCAGACCAAGAGTCAGGCACGCTGGATCCTGCTCCTACTGGCAGCGTGAGCAGACCTGCTGCACTCCTCAGCTTCCCACAGCTGCAAAAAACCCCGATACCCAGGACACCTCATTGATAAAAATGCACACATTTAGAAGACTAGGGGAATGAGATGACTCGCTTACTGCCTGCCCAAGGATGCTTCAGCATCCAGCTAACACAGGCCAAACCTGGGCACCCAGAACAGAAGCCCTTCCCCTCTGTCCCTTACCTCCCAGTTGGTGCCCAGCCACCTTCAGCAGTTTGACTGTGTCCAGCACTCACAGCTTCCTGCCCCTGCACGCTGGTGGCAGTTTGTCCTCCGATTTGCAAGTAGTCATCAAATCCAGTAACTGCCTCTGCTGACAGCCATAGAACAGGGCAGGAGTTTGCCAGCTGACCCAAGAACTGGGGAGGGTTTGGCAGCCCCAAGCACACCCTCTATCATTTTCAGGGAGCCTGGGCAGCTTAGGAAGGGGGGAACTGCAGAGGGCTTCCTGTAAGGTCTCACCAAGGGGGCCGGTTAGCTCAGTGGTTTGAGCGCGGTGCTGGCAACAAGGACCAACACTGAGGTCGCAGGTTCAATTCCCGCTCGGTCCCCATGTGTTGCCAGGTCTAGTCGAGAGGTGGCGTCCCTGCCCAAAACAGGGAGGTTGGGCTAGATGATCTCTAAGGTCCCTTCCAGCCTAGGCCATTCTATGATTCTATGCTATCTGTGCTGACCAAACATTGTGATACGCCCCTCGCCTGCCCGGCAGCAGAGCAGTGGGCATTGCCAGCAGCTCTGAGTGTTCCCTTCAGCCAAAGCACTGGTCCTGTTTCAGTGCCAGCAGGGCATGGTCAGAGCCCTGATAATTCTGACTCCTTCAGAAAAATTCCCATCTACCAAAGGTGCTGGTGGCGAGGGGCCACTTGGTCATCAGGTGTGCCCATCAGGAGCAGTCCCTGCAGACACGGCCTCGTGACGCCCTTTACCTGCTGCCGCTGCGCTTGATCTCAGCGGGTGTGTTTGTCTCTCACCTGGTACGTTTCCACGCCATCACCAAATGTGCTGGCTGCAGCCAAGTCAAGAATTTGACTAAAATAACAAACATTTTTCCATTTGTCTTGCCTGTCCCAGCCTTCATCCTCATGGCTTTTCAAGAAAAGTAACTTCAGAATTTCATTTTAAAAATTCCACTGATTTTTTCCCTGACTTACACCCAGTGTGCTCATGACTTGCACAGAGCGCTCCATAGCTCAGAAGCAGCCAAACTAGCACACGGACCAGAGCAGTTCCAGACAAATCTGCCACAAGATGGGCCTCCGAGCCACCACCACTGGCTCAATCTGTTTGGTTGCTCAAGGTCCCTCTTCGACATGCACCACCTCCACTCCTTCAGCAACCTCCTGCTGCCTGGTGCTCACCCCGCATCCAACACTTCCATGAGGGCCTGGATGAGACCGTCACCACCATGAGCTGCGAAGGCTGGAGTTACTCCAGAGGGTGCAGGTACTCCAAGGTGCACTCCAATCCAGACCAAGGTGTTTTGGTGTAAGCACTCTTCCCACAGCATAAGGGGCACTGTCCGTGATCAAGTTTAGCTCTCTCGACAGTTGCTGTGCTTAACTCCTGAACAACAGTGGAGCACAGGACAACTACTCAGCTGCAAGAACCTGAAGGCTTATGCTGACCATGCAAGGAAATCAGTACTGGACAGGGACCCCCAGGCAGCCCTGTTCAAAGCAACCAAAGAACCTAAGGACTCACATTGTTGTGCACTACAAACAGCTGTATGGCCTCCAGCAGTCTTGCAAAGGGTACCGAAGCAGGGCAGTCAAAGGCATCAGGTCTCTGCACAGTGGGAAACCACCACCACGATGCTTTCAGAAGTTAAGCTAGACAGAAGAATTGTCAGCAGCAAGGAAAAGGGCAGCTGTTGATCCTGCCAGTAAAAACAAAAAAGGAGAAATCAGCCCACCACCGCTTCCGATCGGATGTGACAGCGCTGTCTGAGGTCCTCAGCAAACCCAGCCTGTGTCGCAAGCGAAGCAGGAGACCAGGAGCTCCGAAGGAAGGGGAAGTGGACACCCCCGGCTCCAGGGCCGCGGGAGGGGGACCCACCAAAAGCCACCCCTGCTTCTGCTCTTCCCCACAGCCAGCACTGTGCACCAGCATACACACTCCTCAGGATGGAGCCCAGATCCCAGTTCCGTGCGTGTCACAGCCCCGTAACGCTAGTGCCCTTTCCTGGCAGCCTTCCCTGAGTGGGGGGTGGGTTTCTCTAAGAAAACCCAAGACAGATCATTTCCTATAGCTGAGGAATCGAAGAGCCTCTCGCTCCTCTGGCCAGGGAAAACGGCTTCAGGCAGCCTGTTCCCAAACGCAGCAAACCGTTCCTACGAGGCCTCACATACCCTTTGAAATAATTCATTTTTTGTAGAATTCAGTCACTTTCAAAAAAAAAAAACACAACAGAAAATCCTTCCACAGCCTTGCCGCAATATTTTGTCTGTAAATAATCTAGAGAGCAAGGTCACATTCCCAAGCAAAAGTGGAGCGGGGAGGGTGGGCAGGGGCGCAGAGGAGGGGTGCAGCCCGCAGCCCCGCGCACAGTCAGGGGAGGCAGTGAGGAAAGCAGAAAAATAGGTGTGGGGAAAGGGGCAGGGAAGAAAGGGACTCTGTAAGAGGTGAAATGATTTCACCGTTCTTTTGCCAGCTGCCCTCAAAGCACCAACAAGCGACACCCCTGCCCTCCCATACTTCGGCATGGCAGGATGGCGGGCCGGCACAGAGCCGCCACGCTGCCAACTCGTGGCACTGGTGGCAGCCGCCGGTGGTGGGGACAGGCTGCCCTCAGCCCTGGGCACGGGCTGTCCCGATCTCCAGGGAGCATCTCAACGCTGAGCGCTCCCGGGTGGGTGGCAGGGCTGGGAAGCGGGAGCACTATGGGAAACCACCCACAGCCCTGCCTGAAGTGTAGAGCAGATGTCACAACAAACAGCACCGGGATTTCTGCTTCATATAATCTTCTGCCCTGCTCACTCCCACATTTAACCTTTTCCTCACATCAAGCAGACTTTCACTTGGAAAAGGTGACCAGGAACACTGAAAACGTTTCAGAGGCGCTGTTCTGGTCTGAACATCACCAAGGACAATACACAAGATCCCACAGAATTTTTTATATTTTTTTCTGCTTTAAAGATTCAGGCTAGTTTTGTGTCCTTTTCAAAAGAGTTTGAGAAATGAACTGGGTTTTTTTCTAGACCAGGGGAAGGGTAATGCTGCTGTGGCAGACTGGCAGTAGGAACTCTTGAGGATTCTTCATGCTGTGGCTGTGACTTGTGCCGAGCTGCAGCCCCGCACAGGAGGGGTGCTCAGGCTGGGACTGCCAGCAGGGCTACTGCAGGGACTCCTCCTTCAGGGCACATAAGGGTCAGGGGGAGAAAAAATTTCAAACCTTGTGCGTGTTTCACAGACTTCTCATGCACTGGAAAGCTCAGGGGTTTCTGTGGAGTTCTGGGATGGAAACCACTTTCTGACTGGCTCACTCTGCAGGGCTGGGTTTCCCCCACGGTGGGCAGCGGCTGTGTGACAGCGTGGCAGCCCCACACCTCATTGCAGGGGACACCGTCGGGGCCCCAGGGGGCTGCATGCGGAGACAGGATCCAACACAACCCAGGCAGGAATCCATCCCCACTCAGCAGAGGTGGCACCCGCTGGACAACTCATGTCCTGCTTGAAACTGCCACAGCTTGGGCAAAAAATGCTCAGGGAACCATATCAATTTCAGACTCCTACTACAACAAAATTCAGCATTTGAAGTGCTTGTCTACATCAAGGCATCCGCTGTGCACAGGCTGGCTATCAGGAAACAAGCGTTTGCCTTGCGTGTCAAGCACCATCAGCTCTCAGCTGCTGCTGGTCTCATCACCACTGTTTTACAAGGTTATTTTACGTGCGTCTGGTGGAATTTGTTCTTGCTTAGGCATTACAATCATCAGAAAGTCATCTAACCACCACCCACCCAGTACATCACCAACACGAGCACTCCTTCACAGCCCTGTGCCTGGCACCGCGAGACGCTGTGGCCACGGTGCTGGGGGCAGGATAACTGAGTGCATCCCAGCATGGCCAGGCTTCCATCAGGCAGGCTGCTGGGACCTCTGGGAGTGCACCCTCTGGCTCAGCAGAGGTGGGAAAGCCCCAGGCTGGCCAGGGCACAAAGCAGCCGTGTCCAAGCAGAGGAGCAGGAGGCTCCAGCCCACGTACCGGGAGGTCGAGTGCCGAGAGACCTTTTGCCAGCAGCTCCCGGGGAGGAAAGATTTAACACTACCTGCCCTGCACTGACTCCTCACTTGACCTGCACAGCTCTGCCTGTATTTTAGGAGTTTCCAATGGGCTCAACAAAAAGCTTCACAATCAATGCTTGGAAATTAATTACAACAGTCTGGTGTTCTTCTAAAGACACCAACAGCTACAAGGAAGACGACAACCAGCCTATGAGCTCAGCACACTACAGAGAGTGTTTCCTCTCTAGCACTTTGATGAAGCCAAGCACTTTTGCACCTTCACTATTATGCCTTGCAAATAAAAAGTGCCAGCAAGGGCTCCTGGCTTTGGTGTCAGGCTGCAGAGCTCGAGATACCACGCCTGGTCCTCCATAAGGTGCAATGCAACGAAGACAACTTCCCTGCAATTAGACTGAACCTGTTAATCATTCCCCACAGACCCTGCTGGGTTTAAGCCACATTTTATAAAAACGACGAAAAGAAGAAAAAGAAAAAGAAAGAGACAGTATCCAAAAGCTGTAAGCAGGGTGTGGGGTTCCTGCTGTTACTCACCATGTGCTGAGCTGTTCAGAGACAAACAAAAGAGCAGGTTGGGTCAAACACAGGAACTCCCTCAAGTGAACTGCTGTCACAGGTCAGAATCATTAAAGGGATTACATCCAGGGAGCACAAACTCTCTGCAGCGCCTACAGTGGCTCTCTGCAGACAGGCTTTTCTAATTCCCTGCGCCATGGTGTCTCTTACTACAGAACATCGTGGATTTCAATCACCACGATAGCTGGCCCGGTTCCCTACTGAATTAAACCAGCCATTGTAATAGGTTTAATTCTTAACTAACAGAAACATGTAACTCACATCAGCTCCGACACAAAATGGGTGAATATCCAGAAACCATGAGATTGCCAATTTGTGAGTATCAGTTACAGGCTCCAGTGCTAGTAACTTATCACAGGCTGGGCAGAAACAAGTGGCCTGTTTGAAAGGAGACCTATTTGACAAAGAAAGCCAGGTCCTCTCTTCCTCATCTCATTTGAATAAAACAAATAGACCAAGCCCAGGCAGAGAAAAAAAATCCAATGAAACAATCTTGCTAGTTCAGCACAGAGGTGATTTTTAGACTTCCTACACTTGCTGGTTTGGTTTTTTTTTATTTTTAACTCTGTTCTCATTTAAGAACTGCAGTTTCTGACAGGATAATTGTTAAATGTTTGAAGGTAACATTTTTAAGTGCTCTAAAAACCAGCAGTATTTGTGAAGAAATTACACTGACTCAATGACTAAAACTAAGCCATTTCCCAGCTGCGCCTGCTCTCCCCACACCACATCATTCCAAGGATGACCCAGCTCAAGTCTTGCACAGAAAGCAGCCAGACAGAAGTGAAACCCAAAAGTTTGATATTATCATCCAAACTGAATGAACACAAGAAGAGACACTATTTGAAAAAATGCCACAAACCTGATATTTTTTCCTTCCAAGGTGGGGCTGGCTCCCCAATCAGTAAGTCATTTGGAACAGGGCTCTCCTGTCCTACCCGGGCCTGGGTACCATGCTGCAGGTCAGACCCACGCCGTAGCCTCTCATGACAGCAGCATGCATGGGCAGAAAAGGACACAGCACCAGCACCACTTCATTCAACGAGACATGCCAGACCAGATTTTTTGCATACCAAAGTAAAGCAACTCACAAACTGCCATATAACACCATTCTGCAACACACATTTTTTCGAGCTCTAGCCACGTCTCATTTTTTCCAAGTCAAAAAGAAACCCACTGGCTAGTTCAGCGTTCTTAAGAAGCCTGATGAACAGATTGCTTTTTCCTTTAAAAAGAGGCAGCTGGGCTTCTGCAACAGCACTGCGGCCTTTGCCTGTGATTACAAAGGATGCCCCTTCAGAAGGGAACCACGTAGGGAGCAGGTGCAGTGCCTGCAGATAACACTAACAGCACTAGTAAAACCGTTGTGAACACTGCTGCAAGCTGGGAAGCCTGCCTGCTCTTAGACAGGACCCCATCACCTGCCTGGGAAGTACACCAACGCTGAAGATCTGAAAGCTGTCATGAGGATTAGACTCAGCCTTGGACTTAAATACCACCTACTCTCCTTCTGCATTTAAAGAAAGGAACAGCAGCCTCTCGCTTCCCTTTTCTGAGGCAGAAAAGAGGATGAGCAGCAGTTTTCTACTGAAATACAGGACTTCATTGAGACGAACCGTCGTGCTGAAACTGAAAAAAAAAAAAAAAAAAAGTCAGGAGAGTCACGCAAATATGAGTGAGTCTAAACTGCCCTGAAATTGAGAAGGCTTCATCAATTCAGGCCCTGGTCTTCGACTCTATATCACGACGGCCCCCACGGCAGCAGAGCAGAGCTCTGGCTGGCACAGGCAGGTTACCCCAGGGCAGCTGAGGGCAGCACCCTCGGGTGAGGGCTCCCAGCAGCGACCCGAGCAGCCTGGCTCAGGTGTCGGGAAGCATTGCTGCTACGCTGCTGAGCCACACTGCAATCTCCTGACTCAACCTTACAGCTTTCCCAAATCACCTATGGTTCTTCTAGCTCTTAGGAAATCTCTCCCCAGCTTCTCCCAGGCCAAAGAAGAGTGGCAGATACTCTCCAAGCCACACCTGGTAAAGGGTCAGGTTTATGCCAAAGGCTGATGTGGTTGGATCCAAGGACACTTACAGAGCACGCTGTAGAAATCGGTGTAATACCCTCTCTGCTATTACTTTTGTGAGGCCTATCAGATCAGGTTACACTGGAAATCAAGATACCGGTATTTTATCTTTGTTCTGCTTGGTATTGGAAAGACATTGAGATCCATAGCAGGACATTTCCATGCAACATTTGACCTCTGTTTAGAGTAATTCTTGCCCTTTCATTTGCTCTGCTTTTCAGCACACATGCCCCTAGGCATCCCACGTTTTGGAAATTACCTTTACCTCCCAGCACCAACCAGCTCGCTCTCACCATAGCCAAGCCACACAAGAGGGCTGGAGCCAGGCACCCGAGAGCATCCACAGGAGCAGGCACCATCCCTGCAGGAAACTGAGAGAGGAACTGAGCACGATGGTCCCGCACTGCAGGCTCTTAATCCTTTTCCCAAGAGGAGCCCAGCCAGAGTTTAGAGAACTGGAAGTCAGAGAACAAGCAGACGTTTGTTCAGAGCTGGCGGCACAAGGGGGAGGACCAGCAGCTCCTTCCCGCCTCCGCGGGACTTACCATCCCTGAATGTCCCTTTTTGTCCTTCTTGCATCTGTGGCTGGGCGCCACAACGCTGCTCTGTCCAGCAGCCCCCGCCACACGCCTCCCCAGGGCCCGGTGGCCAGCAGAAAGAGAAGTGGAATGGCCACTGCCAGCCACAGCAATGCCAACTCGGCCGAGCTTTCCCAAGAGGAAGTCTGCTACCTGCCCGGTGCTCTTCCCACAAAGGGACATACCTGCTCAGAGCGCAGAGCAACGGTCTGACAGAAGCTGAGCAACGCTCTCACACCGTTTAACAGGCATCAGAGCCACCAGTGCCACAGAAGCATCTGACTCGGAGACAGGAGAATGAGACTGCTTTTTAAGAGTTAAGCCCAGCACCCTCAAAAATTACAGCTGCTCAGTATTACTAATGTGAGAAGGCTGAACTCCGTCACCTATGGCACAGTCGTTCTCATAACTCGTATCAGAAATTCCAGTTTCAGTAAAAAAGTGTACATGTGTGAAAGCGAGAGGCAGCAGCAAGTCTTGACAGAGAAGAAACAAGAGCTCTGTTGCTGTCTACAAGCCAGAGCAGCTCTCAGACAAGCCTACCTCTACCCATCTGTGTTAGCAAATTTTGGAAACTTTTGGCTTAAAAAAACCCCACTGGGTTATTTCCAGTCACAGTGGTGAAGACGGGCCTTTTGGACTGGATTTTCCCCCTTAGGCTGTCTTAGCTCTAGTTCTGAGTGCAGGACTTCTCTGCAGTGAAGACTGGTGTCACACCGCTCTGGTGCGGCACAGCTCCTCGTTTCCGGCCAAAGCACAAGGAAGGTGAACACAAACCGATGCACCCGGGTAACCATCGAAAAACTTGCTGTCCAAGTACCATCAGCCATTCGATCAAATAAGCAGAAAGTAAAGTTATTTAAAATAAAAATACTTCACATTTATTCACCTTTGAAGTCACCATAGTAAAATTGTACACACTATGAGTAACCCAGGAACGTTATTAAAAGCTACCAGAAACATAAGGCAATTTGTACAACCATCGAAAGAAATACACAGCACGTTGAAAACAAAGTGAAATATTACTCAAACAAGACAACGCTTGATACGCACTAGAGTTACAAGAACCAGCATTAAGTTTTAAACAAAAATAAAGATGTCATGGCTACAAGTATTATACAGTGATAAATACTTCAAAAATATATTAAGATATATGGAAATTCTCATTTCGTCAAGGAAATCCAGAGAAATTCCAGCCTCCACTGGATTTCAAAATACCAATTAAGGTTTAATATTTAAATTCCTTTCAGTAAGAACCAGTACTGCAGCCATTAGCATCCTGTATCAATACTCATCTTCTTGTAGTGTAGTGAAATCAGCCTTACGTTACACTAAGCCCTAATGCCTCTTGCATCACGGGCACTTTTCGGTTGCCTTTAGGTAACAAGTGCTGTGCACCGCATTTGAAGCCATAAACCACGTTAGATCACAGTCAACATTTGCCCACTTTACAGTATTAATGGAAGGTGGGTTTGAAGACTTGTGTCCACATAACACGATGTCTCGGACAGAGGGTTTAGTAGCAAGTCCACCTTAACATTTTCCTAGCATAACATCGAGCACTCAGAAGTTACAGTACATGAACCATGCTAAGGTTTAGGTTACACCTTTGAAAAGAAAGTCCAGAGGATGTTTGGAGACAACAGATTTTGAACACACACAAATGGTGGTTTAGTACACATTTGTTTGTGCTGTTACTGGGTAGCAAGTGAAGCAGTTTATAGCCAAGGATTTGGTGAGACAGTTTTCCGAGCCAGTTTAAAAATATAAACTTCTTCTTAGAGGGTCTGTTCTATAGAAAATAGAATGAAATCTAGTAAATTCTCAGTTCTGAGAGTACTTTCCCATGGCAAGATCCATTCCCCACCCTATCGCACCACCAAGAGAAAAGCCAATCCTGCTATTCCAAACCCCGCTGCGGCCATGATCGCATTGCTTATGGTACTGCTCTGCTCAGCCGTCTGCGAGCCGTGTCTGCCGAAGAAGCGACAGAAGCCATCCTAGAAAAGCAAGAGAAAGGACATTGAGTTGGTTGGCTCACAATTAACTGGATTTATTTTCTTCTTTTTAGAAAGTCTTTGAGCACAGTGTGGTTCGCACTCCCAGCCCGGTGTTTGTCAGCTGCAGAAGCCTCAATTTTAATCAAGAAAGTCCAAACCTGCTGTCTTGGGCACACAAAAACACTTTGTGCGAGCCTCTGCACTAGGCAACCGAAAGCAGCAACTACAAGTGTTTGTACATTTTACTCAAAAGACAAATCGTAAACTTCCTACTGCGATGTTCGGCATGTCACGACATTACTTTTGCCCTTTTAGGCAAGTTTCTGATGGGAGCTGCCAGCATTGTTTCCCCTCATTCAAATTTCAGAGAGCATCTGAAACACAGGATATGGAAATTTCCACTTGAAAGAGCAAAGCCGGCCCCATCTCAGTGGACACGGGACCCATTACACACTCTTGGAAGGGCTGAGTGGACACTGCTCAGAGGTGACCTATGACAGAGCAAAGCTGGCAGCTGCTCTCCCAGATCGTTATTTGCGATAATCAGAAGTGGCAGCAACACAGCTCCAGATGGTCGTATTTGAACTCTGCTCCACAGATGTCTATGTAAACAAGTTATACTCTTAATTTCTTCCGGAACTTTGTTCTTTACACTTTAATTTGTGCGAACAGGCAACGCGACTTTGCCACACGACAGTGCACGCTGCAGCCAACCCCACACTGTCCTGAGCACTCAGATGGACCCGTGACCGCTAGAAAACCAAGTTCATTTTGGTCTCTGGAAAAGACAACGAAACCAGTGGCTGCTTCCCCCTCTTGCTATCTTTAGTGCTTATTTGTACTGGCATAAAACATTCCACCAGGACCGAAAATAGGAAACGTGCAGCTCTGCGGGAGAGCTGACGTTTTGTTCAGGACTGCAGGCAGAGCTGCACGGACGCCTTCGAAGCCGTAC
>NW_009721701.1:7548-7950 GCF_000703405.1 Apaloderma vittatum | reverse complement strand
CCTGGGGGTGAGTTTCCTCCCCGCCTCGGGCTACCTGTCGGCCCGCAAGATCCGCTCCCGCTTCCAGACGCTGGTGGCCCAGGCCGTGGACAAGTGCAGCTACCGGGACGTGGTGAAGATGATCGCGGACACCAGCGAGGTAAAGCTGCGCATCCGGGAGCGCTACGTGGTGCAGATCACGCCGGCTTTCAAGTGCACCGGGATCTAGTGGCCCATGCCCCACATCCCCTGGCCCGGCCCCAACCGGGTGGCGGAGGTGAAGGCGGAGGGCTTCAACCTGCTCTCCAAGGAGTGCTACTCGCTGACGGGCAAGCAGAGCTCGGCCGAGAGCGACGCCTGGGTGCTGCAGTTCGGCGAGGCCGAGAACCGGCTGCTCATGGGCGGCTGCAGGGACAAGAGGCT
>NW_009721701.1:5544-7517 GCF_000703405.1 Apaloderma vittatum | reverse complement strand
GCCCGGGGCTGCGCCTCAACAACTCCCACATGAAGACGCTGCTGCTGTACGATTGCGAGAAGCACCCGAGGGAGACCGACTGGGACGAGGCGTGCCTGGGCGACCGGCTGAATGGCATCCTCCTGCAGCTCATCTCCTGCTTGCAGTGCCGGCGCTGCCCCCACTACTTCCTACCCAACCTAGACCTCTTCCAGGGCAAACCCCACTCGGCCCTGGAAAGCGCCGCCAAACAGACCTGGAGGCTAGCCAGAGAAATCCTCACCAATCCCAAAAGCCTCGACAAGCTATAGGGTTAACAACACCCCCATCCGCCCCACCCGCGCACAAAACTCGCCCCTCCGTAAACAACAACAGCGCCTGAAAAACTTTTTATTTAACGCGAACGACGACGGAAAGAGGCGGCGAAAGAAACGCGGCCCCGCCGCCGCCTCCCACCCACCTGCAGCTCGGCCTTTAAAAACTTGCAGACGGTTCTCCCGGCATAAACTCTCACCGCCGTGCTCGGAAGAAGGGAAGAAAGAGCCTCTCCTCCCCTCCTCCAGTGTGAATTTTTAAAAAGTCACAAAAAGAAGCGATCGGACTTTTGCGACTTCAAAACGAAACCCGAAAGGTACTTTTTTTTTTCTTGCCCCCCAATCCGTGTATAGTCCTTTTCTTATGCTCTCTTGTTTGCCTGAATGTTGTCACCAAGTGAAAATTTATTTAACTATATGTACAAATCTCCCTTTAAAAAAGTTTTACTGATGTTAAATGTATTTCGGTGCCAAGGTCAGATTATGTGCCCCACAACTGACTTGTTGCAAATAGTAATAAAAATATTACTTTAACTTTACGCTGGCTTTTCGTGAATGGTTCTTAAATTCAGGCAAGGAGATTCTTTCTGAACCTCGGAAGTAACATTTTTAAAAGAAACGGAAACACGGGACGTAAAAATAGTCTAAACGCGACACCTAGCCGAAGCCTTAGCTTGGCATATTGACTGACGTTTACTAAACTTCCCTTTCGTTTCTATAAAAATAGTGCATCTAAGAAAAAAAAAACACGTATCTATTCTGTAGGTTCAGCATGTGACAACTGCTATATTCCTAGGACTTTAAGCTTCCCCTCTAAATCTTGGGAATACACGGAGTGTCGCACAGCAGCTCGACAGAATTTAGACAGTCAGAGCATGCCGTTTTCCACCCTACGGTCGTCACCTTTGTTTTTTTTCCTTACAGCTTTCTTTCCCTTTTCCCCAGTAAATCTCAAACGCTTGTATTTTGTTTTAAAAATTCATCGCTTTCGCTTCCCAGAGCGAACGCGCGATCCCTTTGACTTTGACACGAGGGGAGTATAGATCTACCCTGAATAATTAATGCGCTTTAGAGCAACCGCTCGATATTTTTTTTAAACAAACATTTGTTTTCCCCGGATTTTTAAGTACAGCAGAAATTCGCACCACAGCGTAGCGGGAACGAGCGGATAAAACAACCTGGAGGGAAAACATCCGATCCCACACGAACACACCCGGCCGCTCTCTGCCCAGACACTGCCGGTGTCCTTCCCCCGAGTCCTGCCCGCTCCCAAAGCTAAGCTCTACCCGACTGCTTGTATTTCGTCCTCTAGCGAGTTCGCTTTTCGGTTTGCTCAGGACGATTTAGAAATAAATATTCGCGGGATTCGTATCGCGTTTCTAAGCCTTAAAAACGTTAGCGTTATCTGCTCGAGCCGCCCCAAAGATTCCAAAGCCGGCTCGGAGCGTTTCCAGCAAGTTTTCGTGTCCTTTCTTCGGGAAAGGGGGGTGGTGGTGGTGGTACTGTGTGTAAAAATATAAATTCTTGCCCCAAAGGACTACTTCCGTTTCTTTGTGGACGGATCCGGAAAGAAACAGCCATTCGCATTTCGAGGGGTTTTTTTGTGCTTTAAGTTAATAACGAAAGGCACAAGCCCGAGAGCAGCGCGGGGAGCGAAGTTCCCGCAAAGTGGCGGGGGCA
>NW_009721701.1:0-5470 GCF_000703405.1 Apaloderma vittatum | reverse complement strand
TGCACGAGTTTCTTGAAGAGTCATCAGCGCCGGGGAAAGCGCTTCTTGGTGCTGGCTCACCTGGCAAAATGGGTTCAGCCCGCGGGGCTCCCCCCTCTTCCTCCCAAAACCAGCCCGGAGCGGGAGCATAAACTCTGATCTTATCGCTTGCTGATCGTATCCGTACACAAATTTTTCTTTAGGAACTTGTCACAGTGTTTTCTTTTCGGTAGTTTGGACAAATATACAAGGAACTTTAAATTTATCGAATCTCATTAATTAACCAGGCCCTCTGAGCTACAGCGGATTAGGATTTTTTCTTATTTTTTTCTTTCCAAGGGGCATTTTCTACAGCAGCTTTAGTTACGGCTATCGAGGTACAGCGACTTAAGCGTGGGTGGGGCAAGGAAGCTGTAATGCTTCAAAGAAAGCTGCGTTTATTATTTGTTGTTCTAGTTTTTTCGGTTTTTTAAATAAAAATATTTAGATTTGATTTCTAGCCCCCCTCTCTATACTCACAAGACATTACAAAAGGGGTTTTTTTGTTTGGTTGTTGTTTTTCTTTTTATTTTTCTTAAGTCCTGAAGCTAAAGTAGCATCACAAGTAGAATGTAAGAAGTGTAGCCTATATTTCATGTAACCAACTCTCCTTTGATACCAACCCAAATAAAATCTCTCGGACACAGAATTAAAGGTACAGTCAAATCAAACCAGAACGCCTACGCACAGTTAAGAAGACAACCACTACCAAATACCCAAAAACAGGAGAACAGCAAGAAAGCTGAATATATTTTGTATGTCAATGTTCCCATAAAACATGTAACAGGAATGGTAAAGGATTAGTAACTCTATTCAAACGCTCTACGTGCTAAACTTGGAAAACAAAAATTCAGAATAATACAGTTCTGTAAGACTTTTCTCAGGCTAACACAATACAAAGCAGACCATTTTAGGTGAAAAATGCAATACAGTAACATGTCAAACTGTCTTTACTCTTATATCCCTTTTACCATTCATTTTTAAAAAAAAAATATGGAAGGAGTGAGCATATCAAAATTTTAAGACCTAATTTCGTAGTTGAAATAATCTCAAAAGTATTTCAAAAATACTTCAGGACCAAAAGAAATGTTAAATCTCATTTATGGTTATCACATAAAAATCACAATTATAGTTAATATGAAATCCTAGTCCTTAGAATTTGAGAATGTTGTTTTTCAAAAGAAATTTATTACTCGATAGGATTTGATAATCTCAGTTTTCAGACCCATGAATGCCATTTTTAACACAGATGAGCAATTTGCTCAGTAGGAACAAAGAACTGAACTGGCGATTAACACACAAGGTATTCTCTACAGACAAGCAGAAAACAGCTACTTCTTCCAGTGACTTTTTTTTTTCTCTTTCACAAATAAATTATTACCTTATTTAATATTAAGCAGATACTTAAAGAAAACCAAGAGCCACAACTGTGTTTAAATTGGGATGCGAGAATATTTACCCATGGTATCATACTTCTGAAATGTTGCTGTAATACTGTAGAAAACATTCAAGTGCAACCTCATTAAGCTAATCGCACAACATACTGCATTTGAAACAGGAATTTTACTGAAGGTTACTAATTTTAAATAACAAACTAGCGATCAAGTAACTCAGAGCAAATAAAGTTTGTGGAAAATTAGCAAGCCAGTTCAGAAACATATTTTAAGAGGGCAATTATGCTTTCTGCTTAGGCGCAATAAATAGTAACAGGCCCTGTAAAATATGTTATAGAATAATAGGATACAGAAGCACTGAAAATTTATGAGTGTAGGAAGTTTAGCACTAGGTTATACTGGCATTATATAAAAATACAAAAATAAAACAAAGCATATTTGGGCTAAAAGCTTTGTTGAACTTCCCAGTATTCAGACAAGCCTGTGATTCAAGATGTCTTTATTTAAGATGCCTCCCTGGAGCTTTATTCGCAGCAAGCTAATTAACATTCAAGCAGGGTCAATTCGTGGGAGGGGGAGAAAAAGGAGAAGGAAAAGAGGTGTCACCTATGTGAAGTTCAGTAACATATACAGTCAGTCACAAACTTATTAAAGTAGGAACACTGTGGACCAATAGAAGTAAAGGACGTCGAATGAAAAACTAAAGGTCTTTGGTAATTTGTCATCATCTCTCAGAGCTCAGGGTCAATGATCTCTTACCTTTGGGTCGATTTTCTTAAAACTGGGATCTTCTTCATCCACCTCAAAGTAGAGCTCAGAAAGAGTGATGGAAAGAGTGCCTTTCACTACTACTGAGGGTGCCACAAGCTGAGCTGGCGTGCTTAGGGCAACTGGACCTGCCGAAGAGCAAAAATACCAACAGTATTCTAAATGGAAAAAAGCAGTATTCCAAATTATTTGCTTTTTGGGCCTAGGACATTAAAACAAATAAAGCAAAGAACGCAGCCCTTCCTTAAAAAGCAAAACTTTGTATCCCGGAAAAGAACATATGTAACAGATTTGCAGTGTCTCTGCGCTGCAGAACGTTGAAGCGGCTATGATTGCAAACCGATGCATACATTATACATGCCAGAGCTGGCTTTAGCATGGCAGGATGTAGTTTCTATTCAGACACATTTTCTTTTCGGGAAACTTCGAGAGTTGCATACCTTCTGTCAGACGCAATATAGAGAGCGCCCACATGAACACTTGAAATTCTTCTGTCAGATGTGAGCTTTAGGTACTGCAGAGTTTTGAGAGCTTTCCACAAAGATGGACGTAGCAGTCAAGGCTCAAAGTGTCTTACCGTAGTGTTCCCTCATGGATGCTAGAAATCTGTTGTTAAGGTTACGCAGTGCTACAGAGCCTAAAGTAAAATGTTTTAAAGATGCTTTTGATTCCACATTAAATATTGTTTGAGGATTCCATACAGTGTTAGTGTAGCTCGGGGACTGTGGGAGTAAACAGCTGGAGGGTTGGTTTCCAACTGAATGAATTTTTATTGGAATAATCGCATCTCCACAGGGCTTATCACAGGGACTAATCAGACTACTGCTGGAAACAATAGGCTCAGCATACATCTGACAATGCAGAACCTATCATATAAACTAACACATACAGAAAGAAAACAGGTTAGGTTTGTCATCCAGCTGATTAAGAGGTAAGGAAATTAAGTTACTTGGCTGCAGTATTATCTGACTTCTGTGAAACAGTGGAAGATACAAAAGTGACACAGACAATTCTGTTTTAATAAAGCATCTATAAATGAGGTACACACGTTCAGGTAATCAACGTGAGAATAACTGACAAAAAATTCAGATGAATTGTCATTTCCATCGATTGTTAGGAGGGTGATGGTCCTTAATCTCGCATCAATCTCAATGTGTGCCACTAGGACAAAAGAAGAGATGCTCTGCTGAGATCAGAGCAGCTTTGCCCTCTATTCCCAGCGTACAAATACATTGTGTTTGCAGATGGGCATGAGATAGCTGCGGAACTGCCATGATTTCCCAAAGCTCACCCCCACAAATGGATGAAATAAGCAGCTATGTGTTCTTTTGCTGTCTCCCTTTGCCCTCTGTACATTAGCATGTAATCCAGAGGAGAAATAACATTTTTTCAATCACTCGCAGACATTCAATTACAGGGCAAGCAGACAGCTGCAGAAGCTGGGGCAGCCCAGGTCCTGTAGAAGACCCCTGACAATTTCCACTTCATTTCTAACCCACACTGCTTTATTAGTGAGGATTACTTCTTAATCCTATTGCCATTGTCAAGATTATATAATTAAACTCCCCTTTCACCTCTATTACAGTATGAATGTATTACTCCAACCAATGAATGAATAATGAAAGAGAAGGAAACACAGAGAAAGAAGGCTCTTGAGAAGGAAACTCATGGTAGAAAGAGGGGGGAAGATTCACATACAGAAAAGCCATTGCACCATTCTTCCATTACTTTATTTTACTTCACTCTTCCTATGCAGGTTCTCTATTTTCATTATGCTGCATTTTGAACTTTGCTTTTTTAAAAAATAAGAGTGGAATGCATTGAGGGATAAGCAAACTGCCAATAAATAATCATTTCCAGTAATTCCACTGAATTAGCACATACCTATATATATGTATCAATGTAAATTTATATTACTAGCTTCTCAGGGAACTAGAATTATTCAAGAAATTACATTTTTACCTAAAGTAAATGTACATGGGATACCAGTTGAAAAAGCAGAACAACACAGATAAGTTTGCATTTTCCCTGGTAACCCCACATTCCTCAAATAACAATGGAGGTACTTTCTAACTCCCAGTTCCTGAACAGAGGATGTTGCTCCGTTCTTCTGTTTTGATCTGTACAGAAATGGACCCACTCCACTCATATTGCAAGATCAGCAAAGGTTGCCCGTAACGGAGTAAAATTAATTATGCTCAAAGATCTGAAGTACTATTTCTTCTTCAGAAAAAAAGAAGTGAAGTCTAATAAGACTATGGTCTGTGAAAAAGGGAGTTCAATGGGGGCATGACATGGGGTTTAAAGGCATTAAATACAGTGAGTGCACAGATCCTTCAAACCTAAGTAAATAACAAACGCATATAATTTTATAAACTCGAGGGAAAAAAATAAAGCTCTCCAAAGACTTTAATTACACACAACTTGCTTAATGGTCCACTAGGTCTAATGATTTGAGGAGGGGAATGAGGTCAAAAACAAAGAAAGGAAGCCCTTCAAAAGGCACAGACTACTTTAGAGAAAGTAGTCTTCTCTAATATAGATACTTATTGCAGAAGTGGGAAGGCTTTAGAAGCCAGAGAAAGAAAAAGCACAACCTCAAGTAAACCCTCAGCATCTAAGGTGAACAGAAAATGACCTTAATGACCCAATCATAGGAAGTAACAATTTATCAGCGTGTATCCCAAAACATGATTCACTGCAGAGAAGGGGATATTGGAACTCAAACTGCAAAGAAACTGAGGAGAAAATGAGATAGCTGAAGTTACCCGTTAAGTTCTCCACTTCTCTTTCCTCCATAAAAGACATGATATCGTCATCGCCTTCCAAGAGAATCTCACTTTCCGAATTCTGATTTCCTAAAACTTGACTCTTGATTGATTGCTTTCCTTTAACAAGTATGTCCTCATCAGGAGCTGAAATGAAAGAGACACGCATTACTGTCAGTCAGGTCTCAGAGGCAACAGTGACAAAGGAGTATTTTTTTTTTTTTCTCAAGTGAAAGTTCAGGAAGAAAACTGTTTAAGACTAGTTGTGGGAAGTACCTGTCTTAATCCTCTAATGTTAGGACACATCTAGTTTTAATCCTATTAAGCCTGCTCCAAATCATCCCAGAACTCTCTGCCGCGTTTAACTCTACTTCAAATGTTTATGACAGAGGGGGCGGGGGGGGGAAGGATACAACAGACTCTCTTTCCCCACAGCCCTCCCTCGGAAACCGAGTCCTCCTGGGGCAAGCAGGTCCCCGTTGCCCGGTGTGTTAAACCCGCCGCCCCTCAAACGCGCCCGCT
>NW_009721700.1:0-291 GCF_000703405.1 Apaloderma vittatum | reverse complement strand
TACAGGCGGCTACTGTAGAAGTCGGAGAGGGAAGAAGGTTGGTGGTCAGCAGCTGCTACAAGGAAGAGCTGAAGAGGTTCAACGTGGAGGAAGGAGGGGGTGGGGGGGAAAAAACAAACAGAAAAACAACCCACAATCCAAGAAAAAACTCAAAAGGAGGCAAAAGAGGACGCTGGGATTCAGGGATCAGACGTCTACCTTCTAGGAAACAGCCAGCACAGGAGAGGAAAGGGAGAGCTGGTGTTCGGTTTGTGGGGTGGGTTTGGTGGGTTGGGTTGGTTTGGGTTTTTT
>NW_009721699.1:0-8753 GCF_000703405.1 Apaloderma vittatum | reverse complement strand
AACTTTAATAAAGCAGATTCTGACACCTTCTACATACCCTTACATTACTAACCACTGCAACCCTTACTGGTGTTAAACACATTGCATCACCTGCGGTTCTTTGCAGGGGAAGAACTCTGAAATTATTTCAGTTTTCATATCTGTACAGATTTTCATATGCCCTTGCCTGTGTCAATGTGCAGCCAGCATTCACAAACAGGCCTCCAGCTGTGTGGACAAGTGTAAATGATGATGATGATCATGATGCACATGACTCAAGAATGTGCTCTATCCTAACAGAAAGGTGAACTAAATTTTTCTTGACTTCAGTAATGGCTTTGCTTAGTATTGCCCATATTCCAGTCCTTTTCTGAAGTTATTATAGACATTTATGATGGATAATTAATAGAATCTTTTTTAATGTCAGGCTTTTCCTAAGGAGACAACTATCACAAGACAATAGTTTCACTTATTTCCTTCTCTATGAGAGACTTTTCTGACCAGCATAATCAATTATTTTTCCCTAGAGTAATCCTGTCATCCTTTCATGGTTAATGCACCTGTATCTTCTCCAGCTACTGGAGACAACTTGTATTCAGGCTTCAAGGGTCAAATCCCTATTTGGAGAGATACCAGGTCTTCTAGTTAGTGTAGAAAAAGGGAGAACTAAGAGTCACCCTTGCATTTTCCACATCATGTAGGTACTTCCCTTCCATTCATCTTCAAATAAACCCAACAGTAAATAAGCAGACTCCTTCTGTCAGTGAACTCATTTTGCTACTCACTTTCTGAGCTGTCATAGTTTCCTTAGCCAAGTGTTATATGGTCTGATGGACAATTCAGAATTTCTGCACACCTCAGTTTGCTTTTATCATAAGGTATTGCACTTGCAGTCACAGAAAGACAAAAGACAGAGAAGATCCAGAGCACACATTCATTAAATACTACACTGTAGTAAACTAGTATGAACACTAACAAGACTACAAAAATTTCTGCATGCATACTTGTCAATTATGGTAATACATCTATTTTATGAGGCTGTTCCAATTATAACATTTGTCTTTCCATATTATTATTATTATTATTATTACAAGTATTTTTAAAATTTTCTTACTTACTTACGATTCATACCTTCTTGCCATCCACCAGTCAGCAGTGTGACAGATTTACTACTTGCATAGGACAGTCAGAAAACGCTACCATGTCCTCACCCTTACCTTTACAAATGCAGATTAAGAAAATCACAGGGAAGGAACTGCATGATTCTGAGTTGTAGTTCCTTCTACTATTATGCAGTTTATGTACCTTGTATTACATAAGGTAACCCTAATACATATTATTCAGTCTCATATCAAGATTATAGGAAAAATTTGTTCTGCCCATGGATATTAAGAAAATCAGTTCTTGCTGATTTTCATGTGATCAAGATTTTATCCCACAAATATTGGTCTAAATATCTTTTTAATATTTCAGGACTTTATCTTAAAGAAGGTTAAGTATCTGGAATATAATTTCTTAATTTAAAATAGTTTATATCAGTTTTAAATGATTTTTAATCTCTGCATTCTTAGCATTGTGCAGCATGTTAAATTCACTGACTTGGGGAAGTTGGGGAAACATAGTTATTCAGTGTTTCTTACATTTAATCTTCTCACCATAATTTAAGACTGAAAAATCAGAAAGCCTCAAATTTAAGGCAAAAAAATCCCATGCACTACAAAAAGATGTGAATAGAAACAGTAAATGTAGGTCCTGAAATCCCTCTAGCTATAACATTTTTAGGCATCACACAGCTCTATTAATCAGTAATTAGCAAAGCAGAAATCATATTTGCCTCCAGAAAAAAAATAATATTTAAAATAAGTTCAGAATAGGAACTAACAGGAGTCCGTCTCAGATGTTACTTGTCTAAATGAGGTTATCCATAAATCTAGCTAGTTTGAATTCCCTGGCTTAATCCGTTTCTGTGTGGAGTCAAGTATATGGCTATGATAGATTTTTTAAGCTTTCAACACTCACAATCTGTCAGTTCACAGATGCAATAGCCTGAAGCCATGTCTGGAGAGAAGATTTAATCCTTTGCTTTAATGTATTATCAAGTCAGGAGGAGTCAGGAGTCCTCCCATCACTTTTGCCTCGAATTTATATATGCAACTTCTATAAATACATATGTTTTACTGAACAAACTTCCGTTGTTTTTTAGGGTATTCCTTATATGGGATAATTCTAAATAGAAGAGCAAGAGTGTGGGTGGCTCCCATTATTCCAAAGGTGATGAAAGCCAGAGAATAAATGCTTTAATATGAAGTACATGCCACGCTATTTAATGCTTTGGTGTGTCTTATCCATTACACAATCAATTTATCAATCTGTTACCACATCTGTCTATTGTAGCTGTTTCTACAACTCTACTTGCAGTAGTATAGGTCCATTGATCCAAATCCAATTCGACTGATGTATATTAAGCATTTACTGGTTTGTGTGGGGCAATTATTTTTATTTGTCAGGGAAGTTACTTGGAAATAAATGCAGAGTAGTAAGTTACAAAAATCAACAAGCTTACAAATAATAAAATAGAGCATGACTTGAGACTTTTTTCTAATAATAATTTTTGAAAGATTGCACTAAACATTGTTCCTTGATTTCCTTCTGCTTGAAAACACCTACAGACTGCTGAGCACATTCACCTTCAGGAATCATGGTGTAATTTATAAATAACCTTTGTAACTATGATATTTTAAGCATAGAAGGTATGAAATTATTCAGCACATGGTACAGCTTGGAAGCAAAATGAACTGGTCAGTATTAAGGTGGGGCACTGCTACATGTCTACAAAAGATGTAGATTTATGAATTATAAGAACAAAAAGACTAGGCTAAGTTTCAATATCATCCCAGCCACTGGATTTTCATTAAATAGAACAACTCCAAAAGTCCTTCAAATTTAGATCTCTGCATGATTTTTAAACCTCTAGAACACAATGAATCACATAATGGGCTAGATCATCAGGTCCTGTGAACTGGAAAAGCTTTGCTGGAGACAATATTTTTACAGACAAGTAACATTAAAAACTTGATATAATAACTAATGTTTCTGGGGAAAAAAAACCACACATAAAATTATATATGGCTAAACGTTATAAAACGTGTTTATATATCCCCTCCACATTTAATATACGGTATTCCAGTGGATAGCTGGTAGCTATGGAAATGATTGAGAAACTTTCAGTATGAGCATAAAAATCTTTAAAATGCACTGAATATGCATTTGAAGTCAAGTAGTTAAGTTACTGTACTATTGAGAACAGGGATTGTGTGAAGTAAAGATTGTTTTATAAATACAGTGCTCTGTAATTTGCCAGAAAAAAATATAAGCCAAACAAAATAAATTTGGATTGCAGTGCAGTCAAAAAATAGTTGTTAGGTGTGTCTAAAAAATATTTATCTGTTATAGGAGATACACATCTAAAACAGGTTAATGTTGCGTAGTAGCCAAGATTTCTATTATGCTGGGGCACTGATTCACCATTCAGCCAGGGGATTCCAAATAGGTTTCAACAGGTCTGTACAAGATTAATAAATTAGCCTCTTTCTACACTGGAAGATGAAAGTATGTAAGCTATGTGAAAACTACCATAGCAATATAACTCACAGAACATTTTGGGATGGATGGGACGTTTAAATATCATCTAGTCCATGCCCTTGCAGTGAGCAGGGACATCTTGAACTAGATCAAGTTGCTCAGATCCCCATCCAACCTGACCTTGTATGTTTCCAGGGATGGGGCTTCTGCCACCTCTCTGGGCAACCTGTTCCAGTGTTTCATCACTCCCGTTGTAAATAATTACTTCCTTATATCCAGTCTAAATCTGTTCTCTTGTGATTTGAAACCTTGTCCTATCACCACTGGCCCTATTAAAAAGATTGTCCCCGTTAGCTCAGTGGTTTGAGCGCGATGCTGGCAACAAGGACTAACACCAAGGTCTCGGGTTCGATAGTGGTTCGGTCCCCATGTGTTGCCAGGTCTACTCGAGAGGTGGCGTCCCTGCCCAAAACAGGGAGGTGGGACTAGATGATCTCTAAGGTCCCTTCCAGCCTATGCCATTCTATGATTCTATGATTCATTTCCTGTAGACTTCCTTTAAGTATCAAAAGGCTGCAACAGGCTCTATTTGAAGCCTCTCCTCCAGGCTAAACAATCTCAACACTCTCAGCCTTGCTTTCTAGTAGAGGTGTTCCAGCCTTCACATAATTTTTATGTCTCTCCTCTGGATCAGCTCCAACAAGTCCGTATTTTGGAGACCCCAGTACAGGCTGAGTTTCACCAAAATGAGTTAGAATGGGAGAAGTACCTCCCTTGACCTGCTGGCCATGCTTATTTTGATGCAGCCCAAGATATGCTTGGTCTTCAGGAACTTGAGCACACATCGCTGGCTCATGTCCAGCTTTTCATCCACCAGTACCCTCAAGTCTCTTTTGTAAAATTGATTCTCAAGAATAATTCCCACAGAGCATAAATCCTGCAAGGCCTCACTGTGAGGTCATATCAGAATATGGTTTTGTGTGACTAAGGGCTCCAGGCCATACTCTGTAGTAGTAATGGTAATACTAGTTTTCATTCTACCCTTCATTATCTGTAAAATTTCTTAATGTCAGTTTTAGTGCAGCCCTTACTGGCTAGCATCCAAATGTGCCTCAGGCCTCTCTACAACAGATCCCAGTTGATTCTACTAGTTAGAAAGAATCGTAGAATCATAGAATGGCATAGGCTGGCAGGGACCTTAGAGATCATCTAGTCCAACCTCCCTGTCATGGGCAGGGATGCCACCTCTCAACTAGACCAGGCAACACATGGGGACCGAAGTTGGATTAACCATGCTAACAAATTAGCCACTACCCAACGAGTTAAAGATGTTATACAAAGGACATCTGAACAATAAGAGATAGTGACACACTTAGTTTACTTAAAAAAAAAAGAAAAGTCAGTGATTATTTTTAATTGGGCTATAAAAGGAGATCTGCTGACTAGGCACTGCAGTTGCTTTCTATATAAGGACTATGGCTTATGGCAAATGCAAACTTCAACACAATAAATGATCCCTCTGAAGTTGATGGAATCACTCTATGCATAAGCAAGCATGAGCAAGGGTATTTGTCCAGTCTGAGCAAAACAAGAGAGAGAATTATTTCATTTGAATGAGTCATGTCTAGCTTCACCCAGAAATTAAAATTTCCCCTAACACAAATGGAATTTTTCTTGAGTAAAGAGGCAGGATCTGGTTAGACGAAAAACCTGTTTAGACCCCAGAGGGAAGAAGCTGGAACCCTTCAACTCAATGTCAGAAATTGTTCATCCCAAACATTTAAGGATTTTCCAGCATTTGTAAATTCTTCATAAATAATGTGGCCACCCAAATGCTTATGAACAATTAACAGCAAAATTAACTTTTAAAAGTATCCAAACTAGAATACTAATTTGGAATATATTAGTAACTGTTTTGTTTTTTTTTTAATTAATTTACCATCTCCGCTGGAAAAGGTAAGGGATGCCTTTCATGAAGGTCCCAACCCCACAAACACTTAGCATATACCTGGCTTTACATATGCACATCTGCATAAGTTAGATCCTACTCCCGCTATTTGACTATTAGATAACATCCAATAATGTTAAGAGATGTAATTTTAAGGAATTAGTCAGATTTTTCTCTTTCCTTTTTCATGCACTTCTGGTACTGACTTCATACTGAGCAACAATAAAAACTTTCATACTTACAAATTAGTCTACAAAAGCTTTGATTTTCATTGCATAAAATGATGGAAGGTTTTTCTCATCCTTGTTTTTAAAGGTCTCATACGAAAAACATAGCATCTTGGGTGGTACTAATTTCAATTTTTTTGAGTGAACTATGTTACAGACTGAGTCATCTCTGAAGGGATATGTTGTTCTAGAACGACTGTATTGAAAAACTTGTGTGCAAACCATACGCAAAGGTAGACAATAATGGAGTATGGTCAGAGGGAATGTATGGCTGGTTATATTTCCTGTAATATTTGTAAAAATATGCACAGAAACAAAACACATAAATAAGAATTACATAGAAACAGACTTTAATAAGTGACAGTTCATAATTGCATTATGGTCAGTGAAAATAAGACTCTTCTCCACTCCGGATCTAAAATAATTAAAATATAGAATATAAATTTTTTTATTGTTTTTGAGAGAGAATAGAAAAAATTATTTTTCCATGTTATTTTTATTATATTTCATAGCAATTTGCAATCCTGAAAAAAAGACTAGGATTATTGAACTGTCCCCTTCTCCCCTCTTGCCAAATTGAAGGTCTGTTCTTATGCCATCTGTCATCCAGTACATCTCTGTACTAAGAAAGTTTCTTTCTCACCAAGACCAGACCAACAAGACTTAAAATGTATACTTTTTTGGTAGCTCACTAATAGAGTTCTGTAGTATTACAACAAACATTTGAAACAGCAACTGCTAAACTTAATAGTTGACGTGTGAAGCAGTTTTTCAATATTCTTATGAAGCACAATACTGATTTCTTGCCTTGACTATCTCTGCAGTTCCTCTCACGAGCAAACGTCAGATACAATTCCTATAAACCTTCTCTAGTTCACTATCCACCTATTAGTTATTGAAGAATGTGGGCTTAGAATAGATCCATGTGGATAGTAAACTTTCTAACAATTCACATATAATTGTCAACCATGATTTTTGTATGTGCATTACACAGGAATTTCATTGAGATTGCATAGTTTTCTTATAACAACATCATTTAAAAATGGCAAGAAACTCCACCTGAAAGAAGACAAAATACAGTGTATCTCTTCCTTCACCTACAAGCCTAAACTTATTTTTCTTTCATCTACAAGATTAAAATGAGGCTTGATATAATTTTGGCTGTGTATCTTCTTTGTTTTCTCCTAGGTAAAGAAAAGAGTTAGTCTGATTGCTTTTTCAATATTTTTTTCATTAATTGAATTAAACTGATAAGTATATGCAACTCCTATGGGCCATATCTGTCCTTCAGTTCTTTAAATTAATTTTAACTGAATTGATCTTACTGGGGAGAAAAAGATCTCACTTCAAATTAAATTTAAAACTTTAATTGAAAGGAAAATATTTTTATTTCTTGAGTTAAACCACTTTTTGGTTTAAAAGTTGTTGTTTTGTTGTTTTTTTATCCACATTATGAAAGTAGTAATTAGTTAAAATTATTTTAAAAATCACTCCGGCATCAGAAATATTTTCTTCTCATCTGATTTTTTTTTCTCAAATAATAAGCAGCTAGATTCTGCTTATTATTTGATGAAAATTGGTGTTTGTAATTAATTTTTAGTTTATTGTAAAAAAGCATTAAGTTATTTTGTTTCAGACAGACCAAAAATAGTTTGCTTGGGTTATTTTAATTATTAGGTAAAAATTAATAATTTTAAATACCATTTCATGAATACTACAACTTCTTTCATGCTTCAATGCAAAGTCTTGAGTGTATAATTTCCGCAGTGATTCCTTGGAAAGAATATCTGTAGTTCACCTTAACAAGTAACATTATACAAAGCATATTTTCTTTACAGAAATGAATCTCAGTGCATCGGCATAAACTTCAGAAGAATTTGAGTTCTTTCTCCTAAAACTGAAATCTGCAACCATGACTTTTTACCATGATGAAGTACTCCTTGCTCTATAATGTTTTAGAGACATTTTAAATCTTCCAAAAATGTGCTAAATTCCACAGAGGCAATCTTAAAAAATATCGCAAGTGTAGGTATATAACCTTTACCTCTGATGTTAAACAGAAAATGCAAATCCTCTTCTTCACTTTAGAGGCCTTATTAACCTCAAGTGTTTATCCTAATGGGAGATGAAGACTTGTTTACACTTGTCAATTTTACACTTTAACCTATTATTTCTTATTTTTTCAGTTTATTTTTTAATTTTCTTGGAAATTGAACATGTAAACACATTTAGTATGACAGATATCTCAATATGAATAATAAAGACAGTGGCACATGGATCCTATTTGTCAATGGTCAGGCTGTCAATTTCTCTGAGACAAAACATTTGAATCTAATCTACATTCATTAGCTAGTTTTGACATCTGACTCTTTGTCACAGTAAAACAACAGAACCTATTATCCATATGTATCTCAGTTCACTGATGCATTGAAAAAGTCTGATTGATTTTTCATTATTTTAGATATCTTGATATTATTATGGACTTCAGAATGGTGTGATTGTGTACGGATTGCTTAGAAATGGAAAAGAAGATGAACATCATTTCCTACAGGAGTGTCTGTGATTAAGAAAATTCTAACAGCCTTATCTGTGGTTAGTATTCAAAAGAAGTGTGTGACTTCAGCTCACATATTCTGATTTCACACACAAGAAGAGACTAATACAGTCTCATACTGTCCTGGTTTGAGCTAAACAGAACCAATTCTGTTCAGTGATTTTATCTTTCAGCTCAGTCTTTTCTAAGAGACTGCACTTTCTCAAGTTAACGACATAGTTTTGCAGATGGTGTCTGCTTCTAGAGGTGATAATGCTTAATATTTATAGTTAGTGCCATGGACTGGGATGCAGAAAGGCTCTTGCTTATACTTGCTCCTGTAGTAACCAAGGTCACTGCAAAATCTGGTGTAACATGGTGGGGTGTGGGAAGTTAAAGGTTACACCTCCAGTGGGGAACAGACAAGGCAGGTGACTAAAAACTGACAAGGAGGGAAGGAGGGAAGGAAGGAAGGGGGGAAGGA
>NW_009721698.1:0-1879 GCF_000703405.1 Apaloderma vittatum | reverse complement strand
AAACCAACCCAACAAACCACAAACGAAACTTTTAAAACCCTGAGTGAGCTGGGGTTGACTTCGCTGTCTGGGTGCAGCAAACCTCTTGAGCAAAGTTTTTTACTGTTTTTATTAAGAAAAAACACCCAAGTTAGAGCAAACCCAGCCAAGCCCTGAGGTAGGAGGACTCCAGTCCCTGCTGGTGTTTTGTATCTGCCCGTTCCCCCTGTACGTGACTTTATTAAATCTTGGTAGGCTCCCAGCTTTCGTGCTATCCCGGTGACCTCCCCGGGTTAATTTTATTTTTTTTTTGCTGTGTAAAGGAAAACCCTCCTGTATCAGTATTAAATTTGCCAAGTTTCTGTTGCCGCCGGCTCTCCCGGGCAATTTTTGGGGAGGTGTCGAGCGCGGGGAAATGTCGCGGGGTTTTTGCCTTTTCTCCTAAAAGGGCTCCAGCTGCTTTAAACCCGACTTTGAAACCAACTAATGTCGTTTTTAAAGCGGTTTTAAAGTCGATTTTAAAGCAGTTTTAACTATTTTAAAACTCCCGTCGGGTGGGTGCCGTGAGGACTGTTTGGGGACACGCTCGCAGAGCTGTGGCAGCAAAGTTTTTTGGGGTGGGGGGAGTCCGGGGGGCCCCTTTGCCAGCAGATGGCACTATGGGTTTAAATATCCCCAAACCTGCAGCTGGGTGGCCCGGGTTTTGGGGTGCTGCGGGGTCCCACGTGTTCTTTTTTAGTGGCCTTTTTTTTTTTTTTAAAGAAAAAAACCAAACGGATCGAAGCAGCTGTTCCTAACTGATGCGTTTGCGTCGAAACAAAGAGCTACGAGATTTAATTTTGGAAATGACGGGAGACCCTGCCGCATCACCTGTGTTTTCCCCTAGGCACCAAAAAAAGCCCCCTCGATCTGGTACACCGGGACAAAGAAGCGCTTTCTAAAAAAATTTTATTTTAAGGAAAAGCATTTATCCTGGGAAACGGCACATTTTCCTTGCAGAAGGCGGAACCAGCTCTTTGCTCGAGCAGGGAAAAAATGAGAAGCGACCACCAAAACTCACCGTTTAAACACAGCTGCAGTTAAAATCTCTTCCAGTTATTAAGCTGATTTCCTAAGGAAACGAAGCTCACGCGATGACGAACCGAGGCGTGTGTCCGTCTGTCTGCCAAGCATCCCCTCGGCACAGGACGGAGGCGAAGCTTGCAAAGATTTTGTGAAAATCAAGTGTGAAGGGAGGAATCCCCCGTCCCGCCGCTCTGGTTTCAGTGAGTTTTGGAAGGCGATAAAAAACCGCGGAGGGGTCACGCATCTCCCCGAGCGCAAGGCAAGGAGGTTTCAAGGAATCCCGATGATATTTGCCGTGAACACACTTAACCGCTCGCCCCCTGGGGACAAGCGTGGCCGCTGTCTGCCCCTCTGCAGATTTAATTACGCCTTTGCCATAATTAAACGAAGGAAATCCACGCTCGCATGCGGGCCGGGCGTGGGGACGCTGGCAGAACGAGCGGGTGGCGGTGCTAAAATCGGATCCAATGTCCCAGTACCCGTTAGGAAAAGAGAGGCTGAATTATTTTCAATTCCCATCTGTGGCACGGGAGGGACAATCAGAAGAGTTACTACACGGTGGCGTCGGCTCCTCGTTTGGGATTGCGCGTGTCTCGGCAAGACGCGTCTGTCTCTTGGCTTACTGGAGTCTTAGAGAATCGAAAAACTTTGTAGAAATACTTTTTTCCCCTCTTTTTCCTTCATGCCTGGAAGGCTCAGCCTTCATAGCGGTGCCGGGCATAGCGGTGCGGCCGGATCATCCTCGTTAACGCTTTTAATTGGCAGGAGGGAGGCGAAGAGGAGGGATGGCGAGCAGCCCTGCCCTCCGCCGCCAACCCCAGCCCGTACCCCGCTG
>NW_009721697.1:0-4548 GCF_000703405.1 Apaloderma vittatum | reverse complement strand
CCGGACCGGGGCCGAACTACAAAAACATCAAAGAGACCCTTCCCCGGACCCACTGCGCACATGCCCCGCTGATAAATCACAGTATTTTCCTTCTGCTGATGCTGCTGCTTAAGCGTGGGTCTGATGTGAGAAGGAAGCGGAGAAAGATGCTGTTCTGCGGTGAAATACCCCGGTGCCTCCTGCCCCCTTTTAATTTAGCAGCCTTAAAGATAAAGAAAAGTAGGGATTGTTTAAAACAACGTGCCCAGGCAGCTCGGTATGGTCAGAGAGCGAAAAGCGTGTGTTGGATGAATGAGAGAAGAGCTCCAGCGGGGTTCAGGAGAGCGGGCTGTGCGCTGGTCCCATAATAAATCGCGCCACGTGGTTTGAAGCAGCCGCGGCGGCGAGAAGCCAGCGTTAACTCGTGGAAAACGCGAGTTATCTGTGAAGTGAATGTCACGAAGCAGGTCTCATTACGCTGTTGGGATTCCTGGGTACGCAGCAGTGTGATGAGGATGGTTGAAAACGTACTTGTTTTTCGTGGGGAAGGAAAGGAAAGCAGTGAATTGGTGAAAGCGAAACTTCAGTGAGTTGAGGTTGCACCCAGTTGATCGCCAGCTGCTGGCCAGTTACCCCACGGGTGTGTTCATGCAGGTCAGCGGCTCCTGACTTTGGCAAGTTTTTTGCTGCTAAAGAGCACTTGGCTGTACTTTTAAAGTTTTCCTTTTCTGAGTTGGTTATTCCCCCCTGGGCCGGGTGGGTGTCTGTGCCGTAGCCGCGGTTGGCAGTGAGGTGACGTGTTTGTGCGCTCTGCTGGATTCAGTAAACCCTCCCGTGCCGGAGTTGGTCTGCACGGGGGCAGAAAGCAAGGCGGTGGGAGCTGCTGGTCAGTGTGCCGGTGTGGGCTCAGCAGCGAGGCTGTACTTTTTTTATTTATTTATTTTTTCTAATTTCCTGGAGCTCTTTGTTCTGGGTGGTGGACAGCTTTTGTCTCTTCTTGCTGAGCCCGGCATTCAAAGGCGGGCATAGGATACGAGAGGCTCCCAGGCTCTGCTCAGTAACAGCCTTGGAATTAAACATCGTCATTTATATTTAACCAGGCTTAACTTTTAAATTATTGAAGCTATAAGCTTTCACTAATTCCTTCTCTGTGTGGCTTTGTTGTTTGGGGGTTTTTTTGTTTGTTTTTTTTTACACCAAAAGAAAAGGATTAGTTTCTCCTAAATTGGTGTAATACCCCATCTCTTTTTTTTAATATACATAGAGAGTATCAGGTATCATTTCACCAGTAACGCTCAGAGATGCTGTGTGAAATTCAAGCCCACGTTTGGGCTTCATCTCTCTTGGGGGCTTCAACAGGGATGTGTTTTTGCCGCGTGATGGACGTGGCAGGCGGCCCGTGAAACGGGACGGTCATCTTGCCACCGCGGTCGGGACCCGTGCTGGGTGCGAAGCTCACACCGGGGTGCAAGCCTGCAGCCACTCGTGGCGGCAGCATGCGGATGTCTGCTGGGTCCACCACCCTGCCAAAACTAAATTTCTTGTTGGAAGTGTTTAAAAGCTAGCTGAGAGAGACGGGAATAGGGCGGGTTGGTCCCCTCCTCATCTGCCCTGCCACTTCCCGCACAGGGAGTTAGAAATCCTAAACGAGTCTCCTTGCTTCTCTTACCGGCCAGGCTCTGGAGCTTGCACAGCCCAAGCTCCCGCTTGCTCAGGAGCAGGGAGAGGGTCCCAGATCCAAGGTTAGAGCCCAGTTCCCTGCTCCTGGCTCTCCTGCTCAGCCCCAATTTTGGCTCACGTACCCCAGTGCAATCAGCTCAGGAGCAGTGTTGCCCGACGGAGAGCTGCGAACCTGCTGTCATTTTATGTGTGCACACGAGAAACCCTCTCTCCCTCTTTTCTGCCTGCCTGAACTTTCTTTGCTCTGATTTCCTCGTTTCTGGAGAGTCCAGTGTCGCAGCGTGTGAAGTGCCGAGAAGCATTCTCCGTGCGATGCCAACCCCTCACTTCGAAAACCCTGCGGACGCAGGTTTTTTTCCGCGCCCCCTCTTACCCCCTGTATTTCATGCTCTGTGCTCCTGGGCTTCTGACCCCGGATATTGTCCTTTTATTTGGTCTAACAAAACAACGCAGGAGCCCCCCTCTGCAGATCTTAATTCTCATTTAAATCAACCGAATAAAGTTGGGCAGGAACAGCAATAGTCCCTTCAAAATTACTTTGAAATCACAAACTTATTTGAACTTTACTGGAGCTTTTAGTTTTACAGAGTTTAGAAACTAATAAATTATGGAGCAGGGCTCATGAAAATCTACCCGGGTCTGTGCATCCAAAAGAATATGCAACGTTTTGGGTTTGCAAGAAAATAAAAATAATTGTTTACACATGTTCGAGAGTCATTGGCAGGCATATAAAACTGATGGTTAAGGAGGCGAACATGTCAATAATTGCACTTTAAGAGAAGAGAGAGGCAAATAGGCAACCGTACTGAGAAAAGCGCGGAGCACACTGCTCTGGCCTTGCTATTATATCAGATGTCACTGTTGTATCGCACCCTCCACTTGAGAGGAGCCCAGTCACTTAACAGCCCGGTGGTGGTAATTTAAAACCAGAGTTTCAGAGCAGAGTCAAGGATTTGCTGCCTTTTTTTATTATTGTTGATGTTGTTGGCGCATGAGATGAACGGCAAGTAAGGAGGATGCGGGTCGTAGCGGGCGATTCTGTGGAGTTGTGAAGACGCTGTTGCGAAAGGATCTTTGCTGCTGAAACCCGAGAGTACGTGAAAAGGGAGAGAAGTGCTGGTGTTTCCTTGGAGCGGTTCTGGGTTTGGAGCGAGCGGGGCTCGGTGTGGTGCTCGGCTCCTTGAGAGGAGCGAGGCAACGCTTTCCTCCGTCCTGGATTCCAGGGTGGGAGGCGATGGCAGGGAGGAGAGAGCGCTATGTTTGCTTTCAATCCCCTGGATGCGATGAAGAGTTTCAAAGGTTTTCACATGCACAGAAACTTTTCTTCCTCCGGAACGACCCTGCTTTTCCTTTCCTTGCGCGCCACCCAGCCCTGCCTGCCGCCGCTCGCGCTGAATTTCACAGGCTGGGTGATGGTGGCTCTCGGCAGCCTCGTGCCGTCGCGCTTGTTCCCTGCTTCATGTTCATATCGCTGATGCCCTCTGTGGTAGGACTGTGATCCCCACGAAACACGTGAGGAATGCAAGTAACAACATATCCTACACTTGCCTTGCTCCCCTGCCCTCGGGATGCCTCGCTGTGGATGGAGCTGCTGCAGGTACTTAGCTCAGGACAGGTCTTTGCCCTTCTCAGCTATGCCAACAGGTTCCACCTTGCTCTCACCAGGGATGGAGGAGCCCATGAGGACTCGGAGCTCGTCCTGGAAAAGGTCTTTGTGCTGTGGATGCTTCCACCTTCCACCCTGAGTTTAACAAGCAACCTCCTGGGATTTGCCCAGTCTGGTCTTAAACATCTGAAAATTATTTGCGGCCACCTCTGTGGCTCTTTGCGGCTGTGTTTGCCTTCCTCAGATAAAATCTTTGTCCCCACTGCGGGCAGCGGTTCTGGGCGTATCTCTGGGCTCCGCATCAGGTGGCAAAGAGGTCGTGTTATCCTCAGCAGAGACCTCCTGCAACGTCTTAATGAGTGGATGTGGTTTATGCGCCCTGATGGAAAAATCGCTTTATATAACCTCCCGTCCGAAAGGAAAGGGAATAAAAAATTCTGAGCTAGTAAACTTTACTGCCAGCAAGATGTTGGGCCTGTTACAGCCTATTCTCTTCTTTAAATGTAGGCTTTTTTCCTGGATGCCCTAAAGAGCCAATTTGCACTTTATTGCAGTGTAGTACTTTTCTCCTTAGGGTCTGGGTCAGCCACAAGGAGATTTAAGGGGACGCCAGCTGGATTTCATCAACCTGAAAGCTCTTATATTCTAAGGGAGAACATCTTCCAGGTCCAGATATCTCTTCCTTCCATATCGTCCCATTTGCAAAAGGGTTTTGAAAAAACCTCCCAACGAAACAGCATTGGAAAAACAAGAACCATTTTTGGTAGCACTGTCCTGACCTGCACACGGATTTTTGGTCCTAAAACTCCCCTAAATCCCGCTATAAAAACTTCTGGTCCTGGGCTCACAGAACTCCGGGAGCGTCTTCTTTTTGGCTTCTTGAAGCTTGACCAGAGTGGGTACCCTTGGTGGTGGTAAGGCTCACCGGTGCTGATTTATGCTGCGTTATGCTGGGGACAAGGTGAATCAAGTGAGGGCAACTTTGTGCTTGTGAGGGGCAGTTTGCAGGTAGATATCGTGCTATTGGTGTGCCGAGAGAGGAGCTGGGGCTGCCTCGGTCTCCGTGCCGGTGCTCCTGATGATGCTGGGCCAGGAAGAGCCGAGTGGACCTGGTTGCTCCTGCGATACCTTGCCTTGCCACGAGCTCAGACCCGGCCCTTGACAGGTCATTTCAGCTCTCTGTGATTAACATTCCCTGTCTAGAATGGGAGCAATGATACGAGCTTCATCTGTCAGAACCATGGGATGGTCTTGGCGGCTGCAGGCTGGGGAGGGGCCCGGGG
>NW_009721696.1:9797-12227 GCF_000703405.1 Apaloderma vittatum | reverse complement strand
CGTGTCACCTCGAGCCCTTGTTCAACCGAAGTTGTTCCCGTGTCACCTTGAGCTCTAGTTCAACCAAAGTTGTTCTCTTGTCACCTCGAGTCCTTGTTCAACCAAAGTTGTTCTCGGCAGCGCTCTGGGCAAAGGACAAACGCAGCCTCACCAGGAACGGGCCTTTGATAGTCCCAAGGGGTGACGCCAGCGATTGCCTGCTACTACGAAACTGATTGGCAAAAGAAGAGAGGAGCTTCTCTTAACACACAAATCCAGTCGGAGAACGCGCGTGTGGAGCATCTGAAAATAACTCTGAAGCCAAGAGCAGCGCCGTGCTGAGCGCCGCTGCCCCGGGGAGGGCTGCAATGGGATTTCAGGGCTGCAGCAAGCCCGGGCCCTGCAGTTTGACTCTCCCCTTCTTCTGCCTCGATGCTAAAGACTGCGATCGATGATGTACTTCCAACCGCATTTTACATCCCCTCCTTCGCTACAATTGTGTCTTTTAAATAAGAGGCAGCATTGAATTTGCATTTAAGCAGTGCTTTAAAATGGGAACAGGCTATTTTTAGGTTGAGATAGTTTGTTTTGGGTTGGGTTTTTGTGGAGTTTTTTTGTTTGGTTTTTTTTTGGTTGTGTGGGTTTGGTTTTTTTTAAAATGAGGATATTTAAAATATGGAACATAGTGTTAAAATCACAGCATTCCACTGGGAGAAAGGGTAATCTCTGGGTAACACCGTAAGACATCCAAGCGGTGAAGCAGCAGTCTAGCGGGGCGATAAATTCTACAAGTTCAAATTCCACGCAGCTTTGGGAAACAAGGATCGTGCTGATAATCCGCACTTCCCCGGGGAGTTTTAGGACACGTGTCTCTAAGCAAATCAAGACTTTCGGCAACCTAGCATGGGGAAAAATAATAATTAAAAAAAAATCATTATTTCCTGGATGGTTTTAGAAATAATAAAAAAAAACAGTAGCAAGAACAATTCCCCTTTCTTTAGGGAAAGCCTTTTAAGTTTTCCGGTTGAAGAAACGTTAACATAATAATTCAAAAGTAAGTCAGAGGTTTTATGTTCTGTGAATAGGAGAAAGATGGAAGAGTTAATTATAGCTGCTGTGTCATCCAGTTATAGCACAGAGCCGAATCAAAATAAAGCATCTGACAGTGAATTATGTGTAGTCTCAGGCAGAAAAACAGAACTCCTTTTCAACTACCCCGGCTTTAAAACCACACAAAGCTAAAGCACGTAAGCTGCACAAGGATATGCTCCCAGAATATTAAAATGAGAATAGGGCTTTTCCCTGGGAGTAAATTTTGAAAACAAGCGTCCTTTGCCAACTCGTGGAAAATAAGTTATTAAAAATTCTCCTTGCAAAAGTTATTTCATGAGGCTTTTAGAAAAACCAGCTCGGGAAATTTTCACCAGGGGCTGTAACAGATAGATTAAACCAACAGCTCTGACAACCTCCTTCTCAAAAGCATTTCAAGTAATCAACAGGTCTTGGGGCAGGCCAAAAACGGCATCAAGAAAATGGGTTTGTAACTTCATTTTGTGCTTCCTCTAACAGCATTAAACCCACGATGATTTTTTTCCAGAAGCGGAGCGTGCTCTGGCACCCAGCCTTTTCCCAACACGGGAAAACCTGCTCGTCGACATCCATGTAAACTCAGCGGCGCAGAATGCCAGCACGCAGCAAAACTAATCTCCTGAGCTGTCACAACACACGCGTTGCACCGAGAGGGAGCCTGAGCTGGGAATTGGCTTTTTTAAACACCTCGGGCTTCCAGCCCCAGTGGCCTCTCTGGTGGTTCGCAGGCTGTTGCTGGTGACGCACGCTTGAAGTTTGAACCAGGAAGGATTTCAGATGCTCCTTTGTCCAGCCCAGACGCCTTCTGCAACCGGTCTCGCTTCCAGCTTGTATCACAGCGACGTACAATAAGAGATTTTTGATTTTACTTTCAGCAAAATCAGATGGAAAACCTGAACCGTAAAGGAGATCGATCGTCTTCTAAAAAGCCGGTGGACATGAACTCCTCTCACCCAGGCACTTCACCACAAGCATAGTTTACAAGCCCTTTTAAAATACTAATCTGCCTTCTGTAATCACCTACAAGTACGTAAGGATGCGTGTGTTCTTACTCACAGTATTTATCTATGTATCTCTTTGCTACTCGTCAAGTTAAAATCTATTCGTAGTCCAGCGTTCTAAGTTTTATCCACACAGGCCAAGCCCCAAAGACTCAACACGTAAGAATCCAGCGGCGGGGCTGGGATCACAAGGACGAGCTTGGCTTCGTTACGCTGCAGCTAATTTAGCACATGGAATAGTCCTCTTCTCATTTCTAACTGCAGAGATGACATTTCAAATCCCGGCGCACGCATCCTACATAACCAGCCCTCATTTCCCCGGAAACAGCTCGTTCCGCAGTTCTAGTAACTAACTACAAGC
>NW_009721696.1:6936-9766 GCF_000703405.1 Apaloderma vittatum | reverse complement strand
GTAGGGAAAATGAAAGCGCTTGAGCGAAGAGCACAAAGCGAGCCCTTCTCTTTGTTCCCCAGCGAAAAGGAGATAAAAGCGAGACTCCAAACGGGTCGATGTAACAGGACACCCGCTGCTTTCCGTCAACGGCAGCTGCGCTGAACCAAGGGATCTCACAACCTGCCCTACCCTTTTGCAAGTTTAAAACGTGGGACAATTGTCATTTCTGCCAATTGACTTGAGAACGGTGAGTCAGCTGCACGGCTGGTGACTACCCTCATTACGGCGAGCAGGAAACACCGCAGCCTTCGCGGAAAATAAAGCAGAACGGAGGATTAACAGGCACCGCGGGCGATGGGCTGTCAAGCTTCAGGTGTAGTAAAAAAAATAAAAAAAAATAAATTAAAAAGCCATACAAAAACAACCTCTGATTGTTAGAGCAAGTTAAAAAAAAAATCAATCAAAATGCCCATTGTTCAAGAGAACACATGCCAAATTTCAACAGGGAAAGAAGGAAAAATGTCATTTTTTCTCTTTGATAGCTGCCTTCAAAAATTGTTTCACCAGAACTGGTAAATGATCCAGGATTCCATTTACAGAAATACGCACAGCCTTTTTTTTTTTTTTTCCCCTTGCCAAAATTAACTGAAATCAGGAACTCTGCCTAGATCAGCTGTGATTCAATACCCTGTCAAAATAATCTCTTAAGCAAAGCTTATCTCCTAGAAAGATCTCTTTGGGACACCCTCCCGCAGCAGCCCCGGCTGGCGGCAGGTTATTCTCACGGCTCATGGCAGCAGTAGATTCCCAAGGCGGGTCAGGAAATCCAAAGTTAACGCACAGTCATCTCTGAACGGAAGCAATAGGAACTTTTATTTATTTTTTTTTTATCCCTCCCTTGCCAGATCCAAGCTAAGTCACCAGAGATGATCTCTACACAAACCCACCAGCTGCGAGTGGCCGTTAACAACAGGGCTGGGGGAGCAGCTCTATCCAGAAGACACAAATCCTTTCTGTCCCAGTGACAGGCTTTGGGAACAAACAGCCAGGGAGATTTCTCAGACCTGAGAAAACAGCACCGGAAAATCGGTCCAGGTATCCTGAACACATCAATGGGTTGTTTGGGGGACACACAAAAAAAAAAAAAATAATTAAAAAGACCTGATTATTGCCAATCAACGTACAGCAAAAAAATATGATGCTGCTTTAAAAAGGTAAATGTTTAAAAATGCATCATAGTCTGTTCTAGCTACAGATTAAAGGATCTCTGCATGTGAAACACTTCTCTTCTGGATGAAAAATGATATATCGAAATAATATATGCACAGGTCTATTACAGGCTGCTATTTCTGTCCTACTATTAAATACTCCATGAATCAAAGGTATTTAACCAGAATTTCCCCCATTCTCTCTACACAGGTGCAAGTGGGAAAACGCACACCCAATTCCACGTACCGTACTGAGAACGGGGAGTAACCCACTCCCACCAGACTCCAGACACCACCAGGTTACTCCAAGAATCCAAACGGCTGCTCTGTCCCCTTCGAGGAGGAAGAACCATGACGAAAACTGAGCTGGGCACAGGGTCAGCACCTCTTTGCTGAAGCCGATTCCAGCGCTGACCTAAATACGCCAGCGAGCAGTTTTGTACACACGGCGCGTCCTGCGTAATGCCAGCCCACAGCAGTGTGTAAGTGATAAAAAAAACAAAACCAAAAAACCAACCACATTTCTCACATCTGTGGAAATAAATATGGGTTGTTTCTTTTCCTAGTTGAAAGGAGTTGTTGAACTTGAAGTTAAAGACACCAAAAAACCCAGTCGAACACCTGAAGTTTGTTTATAGGAGGAGATCAAGAGGGAAGGAGTTGTTACCGTATTTTGCCGAGGAGCGGCGAGCAGCTGGCGGGGCTCAGCCCACAGGCACACACCACAGAGAGCCTGCACCCGGCTCCGCCACCTCACAGCAAAGCTTTACCTTTCAGGTAAGGGTATCGGCAGCCTCCAGCTGCTCGGCGGGAAGAAGGTGGAGAAAGCAAGGCGAGGAGCAGCGAGCTGCACCTGTGTTCTCTGGCTGTAATTACCCCGTGCCCATCGCCCCGGCCTCCAGCAAAGCACGCCGGGATGCGACTGCACCACATTCTTGGCACCCTTTCAAGCTGCTGAGAACTTGCCACCCAAGGAACTTTGGTTTGTACGTGTCACACGCCCCCAAGTATTTAACAACACGCAGCCACGGTAAAACAACCTGCTGAGGAGGGAACACAAAAAAAGATCTACTGCACAGAAGCAGAAAACAGTCACCAAAAGCACACAACAAATAACAGTAGTAAAAAAAAGCATTTACTCCTCTGAAGAAATCATTAAATATTGCAGACGAATGGAAGATCATTAAATATTGCAGACGAATGAAATTAGAACACCCTCTTTCCCCTAACTCCTCCTGTCTTACCACACCCAGAAAGGAGACTTAAGAAATCTCCTGCTGGGCTGGAATCCTGAATCGAAAGCAATGAAATTAAATGATGTTTAAAGGCCATGGGAAAGCAACACAACCACGACAAGGCCACGTCTTTCAGCTGGCCAAATAACAGAGGTTGGCTGCAGTCATTTTTTCAGGTTTTGACTAGTAAGTTAAGACACTATCTCCAGATAGTATTTATACTTAACAACCACGCCAAGTGACTGGCTTATTAACATCACATTTTAATTTTGGTGACAGGTCATGTTAATCTATGTACCTCAGTCGTTTTATCACAATGTCTGACACCAGATCTTTGATGACAACCAGGAGGCTGAAGCGAATCACAGAAAAGACAAAGATGCTGCTCAGAAGGACAGAGAACTA
>NW_009721696.1:6591-6925 GCF_000703405.1 Apaloderma vittatum | reverse complement strand
CCCCCCCAGACCCCCCCCTCCCCAGGAGCCACGTGCTCCGGGCGTTTCAAGACAGCCATGGGCTCCATTTAATTCTTCCCTCCAACTAAATAATTCATTACGATCGCTAAAAATATGTGTATTTATATGAATCCCTGTCTGGCTGACGCAGACAGTGCCCAACCCACAGGCGGTGTTACCACCTTGCTCCTCTGTCCTCAGGTCTGAACTTCAGACGGCCAAGAATAAAAAAACCCACTAACCTAGAGGAGAAAAAACCGTCTTGGTTACACACGCACCAGCCTATCTACGTAGCAAACAGCCAACTCAGCAACCACAAAGACTTACTACTGCT
>NW_009721696.1:1038-6467 GCF_000703405.1 Apaloderma vittatum | reverse complement strand
GGGACCACTCTCGCTCAAACCCGAAACCTCGGGAAGCCAGAGCAAACGCTTTCTCAGCAAACGGCCACGGTGACGGAGCGCAGTGCTGGGAAAGATTAAAGTCATCGAGGCCTTGAGGGTGAGGTACAAAGCCAGCTCTTCGGCGCAGCTTTCCCACAATTAAACTTCCACCGATGCAAAGAGGGAAGAAAGAGGGTGGGTGTGAGAATGCACGAGCCCAAAGAGCCTCGATTTTTTTAATATTGCCTTCATCGAGCGGAGCCTTGGCCTCTGCAAGAAGTTCCGCTGCAGCCACCCCTAACTCCCACCTCCTCTGACCACGTCGGGTTTCAGGAATGTCACTGCAAGCGTGGCCGGGGCTCGCCCGCAGAAGAGCCGTCGCTCAAGGCTGCCGGCACCGATAAGGCTGCAATCACTGCAGCTTTGAAAAGAAAACAGCGGGTAGAGTTCAGCGCTACGGCGGAGGAACAGCTTGTTCGGTCAACAAGAAAAATTGCTTTCAACCCTTGGGCCAAAAATTAACGTAATACTGTTAAAGTAAACAGCTTTTGCCAGCTATCTGCAGACGATCTAAATTAATATTTTGCAACTGTCACCTCAGAGCCCATGAAATCTTTTTTTTTTTTTTTTTTAAATATTTTAGTTCAGAGACTCACAGGAGGTAGGTATGTCTTAACATCTCTGCATTGCAGATGAAAAAATAAGGTACAAAGAAGCCAAGGGCTTCGCCCAAGGTCATCCAGTGAATCACCAAGGGAGCAGGCTGAGGAACTTGATCTCCTGGCTCACAGGAGCACAAATCTTTTCAAAATACCAAGAAAGCAACATTGCAAGGCAGTTTCCTAAACAACAACTGCAGCACCGCTTTCATGAAGGAATCTAGCTTAAAAAAAAAAAAAATCAAAAAAATCTCAAACCAACAAAATCCTGCTCCAAGTATTGTCTATAAGCCAGGAGAGTGAAATGCCATTTAAACCACTAGCACGCCCAAGTATGTTACTGCATCTTTACTGGAGGAATAAAAAGCAACTTATTTTACTTCAAAAACTCTATCAAACGGTTTTCTGGGAATAAACGCGTCTCAATGCAATTTTAAAACCATCCGGCCTTCACTATACTGACTGAGCACTGGACCTTTTTCAGAAAAAGGAAAACTTCTGAAAAAGAAGAAAAGCTTCTGAAAAAGCTAACCCCAAAAAAAAGACCAGCTCTGGTTCACCTCCAGGTTACTTGAGCCTTGCAGAGGTACAAACGCTTTTTTAACAGCAAGCTGCTGGTAGATCACGGCAAACGAACCCGCAGAGTTCTGTATGTCTTAGAAAAGCATCACATTGGGTTTTTATTTTTAAAAAAGCAGTATTTTTATGCTCTACAGCTCTGGTGTGTCTGCCCCATCGACTGCACCCTCTTCACCTTGGCCCTCCCTGCCCGCGCGGGCAGCGAGCCCCCGACCTCCCGCTCCGCCTGGCCGAAAGGCGGGTGAGATCATCGCCTCCCGCGCCGAGGCACCGGTTTTTAGCCTTACACAAAACGCCGTTTGTTGAAATTCCCCGATTCGGAGCGGTTTTGAAATGGCGCGTCCCTCTCTCCTAAACAAATAGAATTGTTCTTGGGATCGGGTTTGCAGAGGAAGGCGTGCCAAGATACACAGCCCATAAACAATGCCTCTTAAGTAAAATTGGGAACATGCGAAGCTTAATATAGAAATTCCATTTAGGGTAGATAATGGCAGTGGAAGTTTAGTACTTCTAAAAATGGTCACCATTGTCCAGAGTGAAATCCAACAGAAAACGGACAGAGCGACCCCAGATTCTCCATCAGTAACACGTATGTTTATTAAGGGTGGTTTTGGAACAGAGTTTCTGTTGCTTTTACGTCTTCTACGACCTTTTAGAGAAACACCAAGGAGAAGAAAAAAAACTTTTAATGCCCTTTCTTGGACCAACTACAGCAACTGGAAGATGCACTCTGTCAAACCAGAATGGTGGCTGTTATTCTCACGTAAAGGACTACTTAAAATGGAAGGCCTGGAGGGGGGAAAAAAAAGTAATTTCTGTGATCTCAGGCAGCATACATTATAAAAGAGAAGACATTTGATGAGTTGTATGCTAAGGATTAATTTGCCATTTAAAAATGCAGAGAACAGATGGATCTCTTGGCTAGGGCTATATTTGGGAATTACTTCATTTTCTGCCCACATGCAAATAAAAATACAACTAAAAGTAGAACTTTCTGTGAAATTTCACATGGGTAAAAAACACTTACGTCACGAAAACAAATTAAAAAAAGCAATCTTTGCATGAAACAGGTAAAGTGCCATATCCTAGCGAACGCATACCGTGTTGGTGGGGAAAACATGGCTTTACATTTGTCAGGAAGCTAAAGCGAGTAACACCAGCCTTCAAAATTAAAAAAAAAACCAACCCACACCACAAAACCAGTATCATACGACAGAGTGATTTTTGTGTTTGTCTCTAACTTCTGAAAAGGCACCCTATTGTAATTTAACTCAGCGGTTTTTGCTATGATTTAGCGATCAAACCTCCCCGCGGCCCAGGGACTCCCCAGTTCCATCGCACAACTGAGGGAAGAAAATACCTGGGGAGAAAACGCAAAAGTAGGGGGAATCACAAAAGAAAAATGTCTTACGTCACTTGGAACGACTGCCTTTCCCTGCCTGGCCTCCAGAGCACACGGCAGCAGCAGGAGGAGCGGCTCAGCCGGCACCCACTGGAGGTGATGGGACAGGAGAGAAGTCAGTTCTCCGAGGAATTCCCAAACACAGAGCCTACGTGCCCCACCTGCGTGCTTCCCTCGCGGGATTTAGCGCTTGCGGAGAGCAGACTTGAACAGCCCCGACGCACAGGAGCGCAGCGAGACAGAGGCTGTGAGCATTCATCAAGCATCTTCCTTTTTTCACACGTGATTTCTCGAAGTTACAGGGGAAACTCCACGTTAAAAAGCGAAACCACCATAAACTTCTTCTGAAGTAACGCTCCGATAGCATCTCTTTGTTTCTGCTCTAACAACACACCAAGCCCTTCCTCGCTTCCCTCTGTCTCAAAACAAACAAACAAACAGCAAACTTATGAGCCAGCTTTTCCCCAGCAAAGCCCCAACCGGCACAGGACACCTTAGGTTGACTCCTGGACTCTGAAACTGGGATAAACGCAGATCCGGGCACGTTTGGAAAGCGAAGAGGAACAGAAAATTTGTACTAACCCGACAGCTTCCTTTCTGTGACTATTCATCCTTCACGACCCAGCCAACAGGACATACCGAGCCGTAAACAAACAGTGAAGGGAGGAGGGACTAACTTCAAAGCAACTGGGTAAATCTGACATAATTTGAGGGTTTGAGATCTTGCAGCAACCTCTTACCAAACGAGGTGTCAGATGATCCAAGGAGGTCAAACCTGCAGCAAACCAGGGTAAGTCGGGCACTCGGCATCTCTCCATCGGCCTGGCCTGGCACCCTTTGTCTGTGGGGACCCGGGGCAGTTCCTTTTAGGGAAATCACATTTGGAAGAATAAGGGCCTTTCTTTCACACATTACGGCGCTGGGAACGTTTCCTACTCACAAACGGATGGGAGATAATAAAATACGTGAACGCCTTTATTGCCAGGATCTGCTGAAAATGTGCCGTAATTATTCAAGGGGCTTGATGAGGTTTCCATATTTTTCCCCAGGTATAAAACCAATGAAGATTTATGGGCATCTATGGCCATTTTTCAAACGAATGATGTTTTTTCAAAGGGAAGTATTTGAAAGGCTCCACGTTTCACTTCTCCAAATGGGGGAGAGGGCTCGTGGTTGGAAAGAAGACGGGGTGTTTGTTTCTGCCAAGTTTTCATGGGATTTATTACTATGGCATCGACACAGTGCACGTATCCCCCTTTTGGAAACTCAGCTTTTGCTTCTCTTGGAGATTTTTAAAAATTAGGACTAAGTTCTGGCACATAAAAATGGTTTCTCCTCTCTGCGACATCGCAGCCCTCACTTCTCTCCGAGTCTGTGATTTTCCACTCCTAAGTGTGCAACGTTACCAGCCGGCCGTAACTATTTGGAGAGGGAGACCTAATCGCCCGCTGAGAAGCTTTCACGCTGAAAAGCTCGATGCCATCATCAGTGGTTCTGGCCCTTGCGAGGTCGTGGACGGAATACGCTTGCGGCGTGGACATTACAGGCAAACACATCACACGGTTACTTCCATGGGCAAAGATGGAGGGATGATACTCTTTTTTTTCCTCCAGTAAGGTTTATTTACCATTAGTTCACATCGCTATGACCTTAGTTTAAGCACAGCATGTTCTACCTGCGGTTGGTTTTAAGGTTAATGCCCAGGTCTCACTGATATGACGCGAAAAGAGTTGTTGTCCCAGCCCTTCGGCTTTAAGGGGAAGGTTCTCGCCCCAAAGGTACGACAGTGCCCACAGCCACGCCTCTGGCAGAACCAGAAACATCCTCTTTGGGGAAAAAACCCCAAATTGCTATATTTGCAAGTCCGACCTCTAAGATGTGAGGGGACGCTCCTGTCTAGGCTTTAATGGAAACACGTATGACTGAACACAGGCGGCGGCTGGATTTTTTTCCTTTGATCATCCTAATAACTGGTATTTTCTCAGGAAGCGTTCAGTACAGCCTTCCTCTCCTGCTATTCATCCCCCCACGTGAATATTCATTAGAAATTATTAAGCTGCCCATTACTCCCAAGGGCTTTATGACAGGAATCCTCTCCCCCACCTTTCGGTGCCTGTAATGTATGTGTCTCCTCCGGGCTGTCTAGACTCCCTTCAGCAGCAGCGCAGACAAGCTGGCACTTCTAGACCGTGATCCCTCTCATCTCTTTCAGCCACGATTCGCATCCAAGTTGTATTTCTCTCAAGAAGGGATGGAATTCAGACCATTCACGACAAGGGAGGCACCAACACAGCCCGTCGCACGACACGGCTTCCCTGTTTTGTTTGGCTTTTCAGAGGTTTGGTTTCCCCTCGCAGCAGGAAGAGAGCAGGAGGCAGGTTTCTTCCTGCCTTCAGGATCCCTCAGACTAAAGCCTGGCTTCTGAGAAGTAACACGGGCAGCTTCAACTTCCCTGACCTCAGCTAATTCTTTCCTTCCCTCAGCCTACTCAAGATGATTAAGCAAAATACTTGGAAGGAAATCAAAGCCTTAAAAACGCAATTAGAAGTGACCATTCTGTTAATAGGCGCGCGCACAACCCCGAAGTCAAACCCCGTGCACCGACGGCACCAGACCTTCCTCGGGCCGCAGCGTGCCCGTGGGAAGAAAATCAATTTTTAGCAGCTCCCACGGGCTTAATGAACGGCCCAAAATCAGCAAAACTCCTGAGGACAACATCTGCCTGGACGCTGGCAGGAGCGATGCCTTCCCAAGTGGCTCGGGTTTTTCCCACCGTTTCTTAAAAAGGC
>NW_009721696.1:0-993 GCF_000703405.1 Apaloderma vittatum | reverse complement strand
ATACGGGCTCCTGCAGACTTCCAGCTGTCCACAGGCGACTCCGAAATGTTATTTTTAACAGAGGATAAGGCAAGTTCACACAAGGGTCTGGATGTGGCTGCTAGATATCCTCCTATTTGCTAACGAAGACTCTGATCTAATTGCAAGAAGCCTTTACAGTGTTACATAAAAAATAAAATTAACAGAATAGAAAACAATGAAGCTGTTCGAGAAGATCGAAATAGTTATTGTTGTAAATAAAAGAGGTATTTTTCTGTATGTATCAGTCCCCAACACGAGGCATTTTTTAAGTCTCCCTTCCTGAAACTGATTTGGAAAAAGACAGAAATCTTTCTCTACGTTTCAAACGCAGTCTGAAAAACCACCAGCAGTTAAGCTTTTGGGCCCGGCTACTGGAGCAAAGACTGACAGACCAGATTTAGATAAACACCTTTCTGCAAATTCAGGAAGAGGCTTAATTGCTTTGTCATGGAGAGCCAGCAATTACCGGCTCCTGTGGGGGGCAGGGGGTGGGGGGGGTGACAACTGCATTAAACATCCACTTTTGGGGGCAACTCAGGCAAAGAAAACCGTGTGCGGAATTAAAAAAAAAAAAAGCCACTTGACGCTAACGTTTAAAGGATTTTATTGAATATGGATATAAAACACAAGGGAGTGGGTTCATTTTATTTTGCAACTGTATTGCTTCACATCACGGGGGTGTTTTTTAGAAGGGGGGACAGGCCCCAAAATCACCACAAAGTGGCATTTCTGGGGCCGATTCTTCCAGCGGTGCTCAATTTTAGAGCGGGCTGAGCATCGAGCGCTGAAGGAAGGTTGGAAAACTAAAAAAAGAGAGATCTAAACCTCTACGGGGTTGAGCCGGAGAGCAGGGTCCGGGAGAGCAAACTCCTGTTACACAAGCGCAGCCGTGTGAGGAAAAAAACCTCCTCACGCCAGACCGAAACCCGCTCCCGCGTGAAGGGGGGGCAGAATTTATTTTCTTTTTATTTT
>NW_009721695.1:0-2370 GCF_000703405.1 Apaloderma vittatum | reverse complement strand
CACCCGGCCGGAAAAAAAAACCAGCCGCTGCGGGGAAATGGGGCTGGGGAGGCCACGCTGGGGGTGCCCCCTCCCAAAAAAAGCACATGTACCAAATGTGGAAACACCGTTCTGGCTCCCTGCGGCCATCTCCGTGCTGTGGGGTGCTGTAGGGGGCTGCTGGGGTCTTGGTGTTGCAACAACACGAGGGGATCTCAGCCCTGGGTTGCTGCTTCTCGCTCCTTTTCTTAGAGGGATGCATAGGGATGGTGGGCAGCTGTCCTAGCACATCCCTGTCACCTCAGGGGACAACTAGAGTTAGTGGTTTGGGGTTTTTTGGGGGGCAGGACCTTGAGCTGCACCCACCAAGAAGGAGCTGTTTCCCACGTAAAGAGGAACGGGAGCCGGGGGAGGAACGATTTGCCAGGGTCAACCGAGCACCCTGCCGCTGGCGCATCCGCGGGGCAGCGGCGTGGTGGCATCCTGTGTCGGTGTTGACCCCCGTGGTGACCGTTTCGTGGTGGCTTTCCCCACTCTCTGCTTGCTCTGAGGGCTTTACGGGGCTCGTCGCAGCCGCAGGGTGTCTTACAGCCCCATAAAAAAGTGGGGGCAGCTTGGAGGTGCCTGCTGCCACACCGTGCCGTGCCAGCTCCAGCCCCGTGGGCATCCTGTGGTGGCTTTTCTGTGGTGGCATCACCTCAGCAAGCCCGGGGGAGGCAGCACTCGCTGTGGTGCAATCCCAGTGTAGAGATGGCCACGGTGCGTCCCCCCTGCAGGCCACGGTGCGCCCCCCCGCCAGCCGGCAGTTCCCCGATCATTGTCACCCTTGCAGCTGAAGCAGGGGTAGTGCTGGTGGTGTTACGCTTGGAGGGACGAAAAGGACGATCTCTTTGTGAACATGTAGGAAATACGTGCTCATGTGGGTTTGGTTTTTTTAACCCTCCTCGCTGGTATGTCCAGAAAGAGCCCCGATGGTTCCCCTTGAGTCATCGCAAGGTCGTGCCGCACCGCGGGGTTCATGGGTTTTGGTCAGGGCGAGTGTTTCTTGTGGATTTGCAGGCACGTAGGGTCCCATGACGTAGCGAGCCCAGGGATGCAGGAGGCTGAGCCCTGTGCTCCAGGATGAGCTCCGGTTCCTGCTCCTCGCCTTGGAGGGAGACCCACGAGTTGGCTCGGGGTGCAGGCAGCACATTGCTGAGAAAACCAGGAGCGATGGGTGTGATCCAGCACCGATGCCAGCCCTGGTCCTGTCCAGCTGATGCTGACAGCTGCCTTTGAAGAAGCCATCCCTTCTCCAAACATCTTCCCCCTCGCTGTTGGCTGAACAAACAGGCGGCGGAGCCATGCTATAAATATTAAATCGAAAAAAACCAAAAGAAAGAGCAAAGAAATCACACGATATCCCTGCGGGCAGAGGAAGAGAGCGCGAGGGCCGAGCCTGGAGCTGCACGGTGCTGCCTGGAAGGACCTCGTCCAAAGCAGCTTGACATGCCAGGACAGGACAGGGGTCCGGCCCGGGGGGGGAATGCGTGGGGCTGGATCCTGCTGGGTTGTGTGTGGGATGGAGAAAGAGCTCCGCAGCCCCCCTGGGAATGGGGAATGCTCCTTCTCTTTTGGGGGAGGTCAGCGCTACAGGGCATGATACGGCCCCGAGGAATTTGCAGAGGGCAGTGGGTGGGTGGGTTCGCCTGGGGGGGTTTGAGGTCTTTAGGTGACACATCCCACCCCAGCCCCACCTTCCCCATAGTCTTTGCAAGGAGGGTGTGCCATCTTAGTTTTAAATAATTTTCTAAGAATCCCTCCCGGGGGTTTTTGCCACCCTCCCTGCAAGTGCATTTAGCTCCCAACAAACTCCCCACACCCTGCTGTTTGCTTAACTCCCCTCCTTTAGTTAAATTGGTGCAACTTTCTTTCCGGATAAACCTGAAATGCCCAGGCAGCATCCTTACCCACCAGGTACATCCTTGTTTTTCCTTCCCATACATGCACGCTGTTAATGAAAGTGATTTACTTCTTGTAAAAACAGTTGTGAAGCCGAAGGTTTCCCATCACCTCGTTATTCGGGGACTCTGCTTCAGTTGTAAATTCTCTTTTCAGCGCACGGCCAAACCTCCAGCGCAGTTTGTGCAGCTGCTGTGGTAGCACCCAGGTGCCAGAATTAACAGGGCTGAGGGGGCACCCAACCTGAGCACCTTTGGAAACCCCTCCTGTGCTACATTGGGAGCAAGCAGAGGGGCTGGGGGGCTCCTGATGCAGGGTCCAAGCTGGTGGCTGTGGCTTGTGATGAAACTGGGGACGGGCAGGCGAGTTTTCCTCGAGATTTTCAGGGAATCGCATGGTGGGGGCAGTTTTTAGGAGGACATCAGAAGGGGCCTGCCCCCGCCATGGCGC
>NW_009721694.1:497-766 GCF_000703405.1 Apaloderma vittatum | reverse complement strand
CCACCAGCCCCCAGTGGTGCCCCCCAACCCCACAGGGAACCCCCTCACCCTCCACGAGAAGCCGGGCGGTGGAGCGGTCATCGAAGGCGTCGCAGGTGTACGAGTCCTCGTCCTCGGGGCCCACGCGGTGGATGATGAGCGTGCGGTAGCAGTCCAGGTTACAGATCTCATACTTGTCACTGGCAAAGATCTCAGTGTCCCCGCGGAGCCACCGCACCCGGCCCCGGGCGTGGGACACGGTGGACTCCAGCGTCGCCTTGTGCCGCGCC
>NW_009721694.1:0-212 GCF_000703405.1 Apaloderma vittatum | reverse complement strand
GGTGGTTCAAGGGGATGGGGATGGGCGCCCACAACAGAAAGAGGCAGAAGACCTCCCTTGCTTTGCTGACACAAACTCGCCTTGCTTGAATTCACCCCCTTCCAGCCCCAAACTAGGCCACTTGCAACCGCCTCCCACCTTCTTGCCGTATCTTCACCGTGCCGGAGACCTTGATTTTCTCTCCGTCCCGGAACCACTCGCCCTTCACGTCC
>NW_009721693.1:0-513 GCF_000703405.1 Apaloderma vittatum | reverse complement strand
CCGGTAAATCTGTGAAAGCGATGCCTGTAACGAAGAGAAAATGAAGATTAATTTCCATACACCTGGATTCTAGCCTCATTTTCTTAAGCGTATCATTATATGCTCAGAAAACTCACCGAAACCACCTCAGAAACAAGTAGTTAGTTAGGTGTGGAGACATCCAAGGTGCTTAGGCACAAACTGACACGCTTGAGTAAGAAAAGGCAGTATTTAGCAAGAAGTAATCGTCATTCAAAAGTAATCCATTCGCCCTCAACTTTTCAAAACCGGGCATGAGATTTAGCAAACATCGGAGACCTATGCAGATTAGAAAGAACGAAAATTCTGTCTGCAGATTAAAATTAAGACGAAAAATAAGAATATCTGAAGGTATTTTTTGCTGGCATGTCTCAATGCTGCGACATCAACACGTAACGATGACCTTTTTTTGTTTGCTGTTACTTTTTTTCCCAAGTACGCATTACATTTACGTGAGCAGCACGTGCCCGTAACGCTCCAAACCAGTCTGGTCAA
>NW_009721692.1:0-1241 GCF_000703405.1 Apaloderma vittatum | reverse complement strand
TAGGCTTGCCATACAGCACTGTAAATGGAGGAGGGGCTTGGGGCTTTCTGAGGTTTATGATCGATGTCCAGGCTTCACAGTGGCAGAAGAGTGAGCAACACTTCCAAGACTGCAGTGTTCAGGCTGTGTCTGTGTGCTGTGGAAGAGCAGAACCAGCTCTGGTTTTATAATATTGACACAGGTAAAAATCATGAACATTTTCTGATTCTGTTATCTTTGATAATTAACTCATGCAAAAAAGAAAAGAAAATTTATAACATCTGTTTCTCAAACATCAAGAAATTCTTTCCAAAGCATTTTTTGTCAAGACTCCTGCATAGTGAAGACCCACGCGGGTGATTTCCAGCACCAGCCTTAGCCTTCATCCATGTGCCACATTTTGAGGCAGGAGGTGTCGGGGCCTGTGAGCCCACCTGGGCAGATGCAACTCTACAGTGCCCAACCCGTGTTGCTGTGGCATTGCTCTGTTAGCAGAGTTCTGCACTGTAATAGCAAAGAAAAATAGAAAATAAAGAAGCTTGACAACAGAAATAAACTAAGCAGGAAACTCATCAAAGCCTGTGGTAAGCAACAAAGCCTGGGGCTCAGTCTTGGTGTGCCCCAGCAATTAAGAATCTAACCCCCTTAAGAAGCTAACCCCCAAATGGCCCCTCTGAAGGTCCAGACATCACTTTTCTGCTATGTTGGAAGATGCTGTTTCACCCATCATCTTTTCTCAGTCTTTAGTTTGTTTGCTGTCCAATGTTTTTCCTCCAGCTCTTCCTGGAACTCTAATTTTCTAATCCTTGGTCATGTAATTGTAATGTCTTATCTTTATCCTGCAGCCAAATAAATATGCCTACAAATCAAAATCAACAAAAGGAGTTACTATTAAGAAAAAGGTAACTCAGAGTAGGAGTAATATTCCCGCTTGCTCCCACAGGCTTGTGGTGATCAAAACAAGTTCTGCTTTATCTTGGAATCATAGAATAGTTTTGTTTGGAAAAGACCTTCAAGGTCGTTAACCCCAACCATCAAACCAGCCCTGCCAAGTCAGCCGCTAACCCACATCTCTAAGCACAACATCTACTCGACCCCCCAGGGTACTTCATCTCAACTATAGCCCTGGGCAGCCTGTCCCAGTGCCTGACACTTTTGGCAGGAAGTCCCTCCTCATATCCAACCTAAATCACCCCTTGAGGTCATTTCATAGAATCATAGAATTATTCGAGTTGCAAAAGACCCTTGGGATCATCAAGTCC
>NW_009721691.1:2193-2447 GCF_000703405.1 Apaloderma vittatum | reverse complement strand
CAGCCCTAGCGCGGTGTCCCCGGGGCTGGGAGGCGCTGGGTGACTCGAGTTTCCACAGCACCAAAGTCCTGGGAGGGCACAGGAGTGACGGATGGGGGAAGGGAGGGTTTTCAAGACTTTATTTGGAAAGCTACCCAAAAGGGCTTTGCTTATTAAAAAACAAGCCCCAGCTTTAAAAAAATAAACCGACGAGCCCAAAGACGCACGAACAAGCCAACCCCGTCGCAGATGAGCCGATACCAAAGCGACTCAGC
>NW_009721691.1:1462-1887 GCF_000703405.1 Apaloderma vittatum | reverse complement strand
GCCGCCAGGAGCCCCGGTACACGTTCCACGCTCACCCTGCAGAAGTCAGGGACAAAGTGACCCTTCTTGCCCGTGGCATACACGGGGCTCTGCACAGAGGTCTGCCCCGCACGCAGGAGGCATCCTCAGGGAAGCCCTGAGTGCCGCCGTGGGTCCCTTAGGACGCGCTTTAAGGCTTTCTTTTTTTTCCAGAGCGACGGGATTTAAGGCTTGCTTTGTTTCCCAGAGCGAGGGAAAGGGAAGCTCCCTTTCCACTGCCAGCACTCTTTCTCCTCGCTTCCGAGTCAATTCCAGCACCACCTCGGGAAGTCCCTGGTGCCCGTGCTCAGGAAGGACGTACCGAGAGGGAGGGCTGCAGCCCGAACTCCCGGCCCCAGCTAGCACACCTGCTGCTCCCTGTCCTTCGAGAAGAGCTCAGCTGTCGC
>NW_009721691.1:628-1271 GCF_000703405.1 Apaloderma vittatum | reverse complement strand
GGACGTACCGAGAGGTAGGGCTGCAGCCCGCACTCCCGGCCCCAGCTAGCCCACCTGCTGCTCCCTGTCCTCCGAGAAGAGCTCAGCTGTCGCCTCCCGGCCAAGGTACCCTGCTTGGGCTGCCTCAGGGAAGCTCACAGCTCTGCTGCTGCCAGAAAGTTTGGGGTGAGTGGGGGTCCAGGACTCCCTTCCATCCTCGCCCTCCTGGGCAGGCTCCGGGTGCTCACACTCCATCTCGACATCCTCGACGTCCTTCTCCCGGTAGAGCGGCACAGTCTCCATCTCCAGGCCGCTCTCCAGCACTCGGTGCTTCCCTCCCTGCTGGTACCACTTGCAGGTGGCGGAGCCATTGCAGCTCAGCTCCAGCCCCACGTTGTTCCTGGTCAGGCAAACCTCCAGCATGTAGTAGAAAGTCCAGAACACGGCAAAGCATCCCAGCAGCAGGAGGGTCTGCGGAGAAGGAAAACCCTTCAGGAACAAAGGCCCCGACCACCTCAGAGCCCTGAGGGCCCAGAGCCGGCAGCATCAGCCAGGCAGGCTCCCGCTCTCGCAGAGGGATGGGTCTCCGCGGCCCACGGGCAGGCTCACCTTGAGGGTGTTGGCCGTGATGGTGTAGTGCTGCTCCTCGGGGATCTCCAGCCCC
>NW_009721691.1:0-215 GCF_000703405.1 Apaloderma vittatum | reverse complement strand
CACCGTTGCATGAAGGACATGCGGAAGGCAGGACTCACCGATGTCCCTGACGACCAGTCTGTACGTGCCCTGTGCTTCCTCGCCCCAGCACCGGACAGTGGAGAAGGTCCAGTCAGCAAAGCCGTTGGGGTCCCTGCCAAAGGGTGAGGAGAAACGCCCCGTGAGAGGGTAACGCAGTCTGAGCCACGAAGCTGGGGGCAGGCCCTGGCTCGCCC
>NW_009721690.1:941-24627 GCF_000703405.1 Apaloderma vittatum | reverse complement strand
GCTCCGCGGGGGGAGCGGGGATCTGACCGCGCCCGCTGCCCTGGCCCGGGCGCTGCGCGGCCTCAGCCCTCTTCTCCCTCTGGCACCAAAGATTTCAGCACGCACAGAAATTGTTTAAAATCTTCTTTAAAAGATTTCAGCGTGCACAGAAACTGTTTCAAGGATATGACTGTCTCTTAAAGCGTGAAGAAGTTGAGGCGTGCTCCGGCACAAAAGTTTTTCCACCTACACGTGCTTGACTTGTCTGTAGAAAATTGCGTCAAAAGTAACTGATCACCATGTGACATTTATAAGACTTCACAGGTGTTCTCATTTGCTTCACAATGACATCACTAATTGTGAGATTCAATTCTGTGAAAATTACCAAGAAAAAGAACTAGGTGGAAGCCTGAAGTCAGATACTTGTGCTGCTTGGATCTTGTCGACAGAGCTTGAACTAATAAAAGGCTGCACTCATGCTACAAGCAATGTAGTAGGGCATATTACACTCAGGAGTGTCAGAGGAGTGATATTTCATACTTCTTGCTAATTCCGGGCTTGGTCTGCGGTGTTTCACTTTCACTCCTCTCTTACAGCAGAGTAGTCAACAGATCCACAATAATGTTTTTCATCTTCTCTGAATGAGTGGAGGTTGCCTCATCACAGAAAACATTGTTTTGGGCTTAGAAATCCATGCCATTTTCCTCTTTGACTGTACATTGTTAGGTATCTGGCATAAAGCAACCAACCTTCTCAAAACTTAATGTTACAGCCTGGGTTTCTACAAACACTGCAACGTTCTCTTCTCTCCTTTTTGCTGACTTTCCATTCTATTAAGTAATGGTGTGCCACAGCCAAACATTCAGTCCTATCTTTTAAGTTATTCTACCTAACCTGCAACTCTGGGCTCAGGACTTCTGTTGTCTGCTCTTTAGACCAAAGGAAACCATTTATTACATGGCAGAACCACTGTCTTCAGAGTTTTTAAGATTTGGCTTGCACTTTTGGATGTTTCTTTCTAGGAGGTACAGAGAGCATTTGACTTGGAGCTATGTGCACCATTGCGTCTCCTGCCTTTGGTCTGTGTGGTAGAATTCTTTCTGGAGCGCTGCATTATGTTTCTGCTCATTTAAATTCTGTCTGAAAAACCTGCTGTTGTGATACTCACAGTATGATGTTCAGTAGTACTGCCTGTTCTCTTGATTAGAAATATACAATTGACAAAACTAGTTTGTATCTGTATGAGTCACGTGTCTAGTTCTGTAACTCTTTTATTCCTTCACTCACTCTATTATGAGGAGTGGTTAGGCAGCGTGTTTGTGGATATGGGGATCTCTATGACGTACCTAGCAAACTGTGCATCAGTTCATTCTAAAAGGAGATACATGTGGCTTACGTGAATTGGATCGGTGTGTGTCTCTTCCCTGGTTTGGAGATGTTTGGCTGGGGTTGTTTTTTTGTTGGTGTTTTTTTGGGGGGAGGTGGGGAGGATGTTTTCATGTGGGGTTTTTCTTTTTAAAGCAGTCTTTCAGATCAACTGTTTTGCCCCTTTTTTTCTCTCAAAAAAACAAGCTTATGGACAATACCATGGATATCAGCCTTACTTGTGTGTATTTGAAAAACAACTTCTAACAGCATTGTTGTTGGTGCTTAAATATGTGAAGGCTGTGAAATTACTACTCTTGAAATGACCTCTGATTCATGTTCAGATAGAAGCCTGATTTTCGGTGCTATTTTAGGTAACGTTTTAGACTTTTTGTTTCTAACTTGCAATGACCTAAAACAATGAATATTTAGTTCCAGTTACTCTTGCCCTTACTATTTTTGTGGCACTCTTAATAGTGTGTTGCACCTGAGCTCAATCCTGTGAGCATATGATACTTCCTTTGATTTTTCTCGTATTTGTTTTCCAGCACAACATCTCAGTTCAAACTGTGGCTGTGTGCTCTTTGTCAGGAGATGCTTCTGGTGTTTTTAGAACTGTGCAAACCTAGCAGGGTGGGAACTGGATGGCTGGGGCCTACAAGTGCCACCAGAATACCCACAATACTGGTGAAGTTACCTGTTTTGTTCTCAGGGTTCCATTTTTACTTGATTCTGTCTCAGAAACAGCTAAAATCAAGGCTTTGTTCAAGAGCTTGTGCTAAGAAAAAACTTAAAGTGCAACAGTGCAAAAAAAATGAACACGAAAAGACTCCAAAATTCAAAAAAGATTTTCCTCAGGAAGATACCGATCTTGCTATCATCAGTGGAACCAGCAGTTTGCACTGAACTTTGTAATGCATCACCCTCTCTGTGGGGACACATCGATATCTTCTTGCAGATGTATCAAAATGAGGACTTGGTTTTGTACTATAAACTTTTAAAAAGAAAGAACCAGTCCCTTGGGGGAAGATATTCATGTGAGCTGACAAGAGGCATCCTCTCTTTTCAGCTTCTAAGAAGTGGTGTTTTCAGTGCAGGAGGGCGATTCTTGTCTCCTAGGATCTCTTTCTCTTGGGGCTGCAGAAACAACAGCCAACTCATTTTTAGCCTAAATTAGCTGAGGATAAAGAAAATGAAACACTCTGAAAAAAAAATCTGAGGGAAACAAAAAGGGGAGGAGGGGGAGAAAAAATCTTCACCTGAAGAAAACTGAAACTTTTAAGATTAAAGTAATATTCTCCTATTTAGATTTTCAATTTTCTGATACTTTTAGGCTAAAAAAAGGCTCCGTTTCCTGTTAGACAATTTCTAACACTTTTCTGCAATGAACAAAGTTCTGTTTCTAATGATGGAAGAAGTTGAGTGTAGCTGCTGTGTAGCTGGAGTGGGGATCCGACTATCAATGCGTCACTAGCTAAATGTGATTTGAGATGCAGTCTGCTTTTCTATACCTCAGATCTCAGGGCTAAACCACAAACTGTACATGACACAACTAAATTAATATTTAAAAATAATTACTTGCTGCCTGAAGGTAAACAGAAAAAGGGTAAATAATTGATAGCACTGGGACTGCCACACTGTAAGTCTGCTGAGCGTTTATGATGTGCTGTGAAGGTTCAAAGGGATTGCTCGTCTGCTGCCTCTGAAGGAGGGTTTTTGCTAATCATTCCAGGGCTTGTTTTGTCAGCCAGCAATGTTTTCAGAGTTTGAAGCACCAGAATAGAATGCCAGCTTAATTTAGGTGAATCTCTAACTTAATTTACTAACTTTCCTTCCAAGATTTGCATTGTAAATGATAAGGTGATTTTCATATATATAATTTTTTTAATCCCATCAACATCTGAAGGGAAATTTCATGTGGTCTGCTGCCAAGAATGTAGAGTAACTTGCATTTAAGGAGTGCTTACATAACGTGCCACCCTATGACAATACCTGTCTGCAGAGCTTGGGCAGTGCCTTGATGGTTGGCAGCTATTAGTTTTTCAGTAGTAAATATCCCTCCTCTTAAAGTCCAACGCAGAGTAACTAGCATTGAAAGTGGCAGATGACCATAAAGAAAGATCAGTGATTTCAAATTGATTCATTTTTCTCCCACAGTCAGAAAACTTCTGCACTGATTATTGCATTGACAGTAAAAAAACCTCAACAAACAAACAAAAAAAACCCCCTGCCTCTATATAGGACTTCATAGTTTTCTGGTATTAAAGCAAATGATAAGAAAATACACTGGTAGTATGTGTGGAAAGGCAATAGCTGCAGGTCTACAGTGTATTTAAATAAGGTGCCATACACCCATATGGGGGAGTGATCGTCAGATAAAACTTTTAAAAAGACAAGAAAAACCAAGCAGATGCTAGGATCTGCCAGCAGTACCAGCTGGGCCATGTAATCAAATGATTCCCAAAGTGTTATTTGCAATACATATTTTACTTAGTGCCGGGGATGGGAACACGGGTTCTTGCCTTTGTGCCAAGTCAGCCTTTCAGTCAGGGCAGCTACTTTAATGCCTAGCGCTGCATCACACTTACCTTTCACTGCTTGAAAATGCAATCTGAACTCTCATTTAGATTTTGAAAAAAACCCGCAATACTGTTGTAAGGTGTACAAGCCTGAGTGTCATTTGAAGACATGCAGTGATTCTTACACTCTGTTGAACAGCTTTTCAGTGGCTTTCAGTGGAATCCATGATACTTTTCCCAGCTGATGTGCATCTGGAAGTGAACAGCAAAAATGACTAAATAGAAAACACAATGTGCAAAGAGGGACTGACAAAAGTATGTTTTGTTCAGCCTAGAGAAGACAAATGGGCAAGTGGTAGAGCAGCTGTCATACATGTAAAATGTTACAACAAAGAGGAGGGAGTACTCTGCTCTCCCATATGTTTCTTATAATTACTTAAACTGAGCTCTACAGGGGGCAAAAGGGAAATGCTTCTAATGGCGGAGGTAGGTCACTGTTAGAGCAGATTGATGGGGAGCTGGGCTGTGGAATCTCTGTCACTGGAGATTCACAACACACCAAACAAATATTGTCTGTAAGAGGTGATTTTAAGAGTACCTTAGTTCTCTCTCTTTCAGCCCTAGCAGTCCAGGGCTGAATAACCGAGATGAGGAAGGTGAGTGCTGAGTCTCAAGTGGGGTGTATGAGTCTGTGTGTATTGAGCCCAAGCTCAATGTTTGTGTAAAATATATTAGATGGAGTGAGGTTGCCAGTTTTCATATTTTATAACTACTATGGCAGCATCCTAGCTCCACAAGTCCGTACTTACCTGAGAATCCCCGTTCTCATGGATAAAAATAATACTATTTCTAGTCCTATTTCAGAGAAAGGCCTAAAATGTGTCTGTGTACAGCCAAGAGGCTCAGAAAGCAGAAAACAATACATCTCCGATATACAAGGAACTCCTGCTTTTTTTGTGCTTGGAGTTCCCAATGCAAGAGAAGGCAAAACAAAACAAAAAATCTACTCTGAACTCCATTCCAACATTCAGGTCACCACCCTTCTCCTTTCTTCCCCACACCCAAGACCACACACTTGCACTTGCACCTCCAGGCATGCATGTCTGCCTGCCAACACAGAGGAGGTTACTGATCTCATCACAGTTCTGGTTATCTTTCAAAGAAAAACGTCCTAAAAGAAACCCCAAGAGCTCAGTGGTGCAACCCTACCCCCTGCCACAGAGCATGGCCACATAGAGCTGCACACAGGCTGTGGAAAGAAGCAATTCTCTTCTTGCTGGGAAAGTGGCCAATGGATTTTATAGGCAGAAGCAGCTAGAGGCAAGTCATTGTTGTTCAAGTGTTTACTGCTTTAAAGGGACGTCAAGCATTGAAACAAAGTGGGGCATCTCTGGCCAGCACAAGAATAATAGAGGGAATTGCATTTTTTTCTTATCTTTCTCTGTAAAGTTATTTTATGTTATTTGCAGGAGCGTTTTATGAGGCCCAGGCCTTTGCTGTATTACTAGCTTGAGGAATAGGAAAATGGGGATTCTTTATTGAACATGGATGTGAAGAAGCCCAGGACAGACCCAGGATCAAATGACAGTATCTGCTGGTAGCCAGATGTCCACCAAGGTACTCTAGCCCTTCTGTTCTCTTTGTGAGAGCTTGCTGCTCTGAGTGGCATGTCAGATTTTAGTTTATTCATCTTCTCTGATGTTTCTAGAAGAAAGTAGCTAATAAGTTGTTCAGAACTGCTACTGACTCAAACCAGAGGTTCAGACCACTTTTCCAGCAACTAGCACAGCAAGGTCAGTGTTTCAAACACCCATAACACAAGGTTTGGCAGGTACTGACCAAGCTAAAGCTTCCCCAGGTGCCAAGATACAGTTTACATTTATTTCCTAATACATTTTACCTCCCACATGGGCCATGTCCCCTCAGTAAGAGCGACCATGTTGTAGCTCTGTCTTGTAAAATACTAGAAGTACACATAGATGCACTTGGAATGGGACAGAGGTGAGTGTCTGGAACGGGGTGTGTTCTGCTTAGCAGCAATGAGGAATGATTTTCTAAACTGGGTGCTTGGTACTGGACAAGACTGATCCTTCGTCAGCAAGTTCCCACCTGATCAGCCTGCCAGATGGTGAAGGAAGAGCCTGGAAGGATCCTTTATTGTAAATAAGTACTGAATGCAGGGACAGTTTTTAACATTTCCATCAATTGCCAAAATCATTTCTGCCAAGGATTTCAACCTGTAGTAAGGTGACATTTTTCTTGTTCTCCACCTCATAAACACAGATATTTAAAATTCAGTCTTTCCTAAGAACTTATGTTCAATATTCTATTGGAGAAGGCCTTTTATAAAGGATGTGCTCACTCATAGTAAGTATTGGGGACATAGAGCAAATTATGCTTTAAAATAAATAGGGAAATTTGCAGAAAGCCTTAGGCTTTTAAAAAAATGTTCCATTTTGCAAGACTAGTAACATCATTTCAGTCAAAAATCAAAATCTCTGGAAATAGCTAGTGGGCCAAACACTACATTGGTTTGTCTTTAACATGGAATAAATTGGCATTTCTACAAACAATGAATGGTATTGCTAATGGAAATTTTGTTTGACTAGGAGATTTCTGCCAGGGTAGTAATTTGGTGTATTGTGAAGTTAGTCCCATAAAAAGGACAGTGGTGAAAATAACTACTAAGTGTTGATTGAATCAAAACCTAAAAGCTATCATCTTGAAGAGAATTTGCCTTGAAAGCATTGAGGCTTTGGGAGGTGTGTGCCAGCAGCTGCGAAGCCAGCCATCCCAGTTAAGCTTCCCAGAGAATGCAGTAATACATGCAATAAAGAGCTTTTGCTGGTGAAATACCCACTTGTGAACTGTTCATGGGTATACGAAAAATGGATCTGAGGTCTTGCCACCTGAGTTCCCTTCGTCTCCCTCAGTAGGTTATCAGCATGAAAACAGGAAATGAATTGGACACCATTAATAAAACATGAAGCCTTCGTTTTCAGGCTCTGTGCTCTGTTGTTCAAGTGTAGAAGACACTGTGTGAGAAGAAAACAGGAGTCAAATCCACAAGTTCATTTACTCTTTTTAACGACACAGCAAACTTTGGCTCAGACTTGGAACTAAACCTTCCTTTTCTTCCCCTGAATTTATTGAAAAGCTTTTAAACCCTCATACAGAAATTGTGAAGGACTGCTACTGAACTGTGAGTAGTCCTTCAGAACATGAAAGATTTTCCTAACAGATTTCACCAGTAGCTATTGCCAATACTGTTTTTTGCTCAGAAGTGTCTTTCGCTGTGCTGTAAAATTTTTAGATCATGTTTTGTGTGTTTACTTTTGGAGCTGTTCACTTGGCACAGGCTTTTTTCACTGTAATAGATGCTCTTTTTTTGCCAGTTCCTTACATTTGTGATTTTAGGATTGTCCCAAGATACCTACCTTTCTCTCTTTCGAGGGCTCATTTTGCTAGAGGGGAATGTATGATTCACCTATTTCATAAAAATGTTGTTTTCCATCAAAGAACACAGGGTTAGCCTCAAAGAATAGAGATCTATAGGAAGGAGACTGAAAGACCCCCTCCAGCGCCAGCACTGCCACCTTTTCTGTCTGTACTTTACATGAAAGCTTATGGTCACAACAGTATGCAACCCAAGGATGAGAACTCACAAACCTGTTATGAAAAAGTCATGGGAACAAAAGCAGAAGACCCGGTTCAGCCAGACAAAGAGGCCTTCTGCAGCTATAATAAAGGCTTGTTTTGCTCTACGGGGGAGTTTAATTGCAAAATACTTAGCATAGGTGAATCATAAGGAGCCTAACCATAGGAAGAGGTTAACCACAGTTATAGGAAAGATTCATCTGAGGCTACAACAAACAAGTTCTTGGTGGGAAGAAACCAGAAGACTCTCAGCTGTGGAAAGGCCCACTACTGAAACTCAAAGGTTGAGTTGCAAGTCCAAAGCAGGAATTGTCCTTCTGACCTTAGGCAGTTCTTTTAGAAAATAACCAAGTACAGGGTCAGGTGGAAAGATAAGATGTTTATTGTTAGAGGGAATTTTTGTTAGGCTGCTTTGGCTAGAACCACCACATGGGAGGCAGCGCTTTATAGTGAGTTCTACCACAGCTCTAAGTGTTACCAGGGGATTATTAGGGCTATCATATTTTTGAACAAACTGGTGTATTCGCACTGCTCCATAAATGTGGGAGCACTGCTTCCTGCATCCTATCAGGAGTAAGAGACTCCAGTCTTGAAGAGATTTTAGGCCAAGTCCAAATTCCTTTAATTATTTCTATTTAGTCTCGTTCAAAAGAACCTGTTTGCTGGATGTGCCTTGCTTAATTTCTGAAATGCAGGAGTAAAACCTCAAACTAGGTGAGAAACCTGGAGAGTGAGACAATCCACACTCGGCAAAGTTACGAATTCAGTCTTAATTTTCTTGGCTGCCATCTACAAGTTTGATGATAGGAAATTAGATTTGACTCATTACAATGCAAAGGGGTAGTCTGGTAAATGTACACTTTCAGCCAAAATCATTAGTCAACTAACAGAGTGGAATCATGTTTTCATTGAAGTTTACTGTTAGTTTTACTTGATTTTGCTGCCTGTTTCCATCCATAATGAGTGCAACCAAACTCTAATTCTCCAGTGTTTGAAGTTTTTCAGTCTCATGAGAGATATGCCAGGCAATTCATTGGACAATATTCAAAATATTAGTGAGATTAATGTGGGATCAGAGAAGCAGTGCTCTAAAAAGCCTCTTTTGGACATCACCTTCTGTTTGCAGTTTGAGGTTACTTGGAACAGCAGTTGGAAAATTCTGTGAACAATGAAGAATAATGCAGCTGAAGCCTGGCTGTTTGGAATCAGCTGAGTGGAAGTCGGAGTGAACCTGATCAATTGAGTGGAAGTCTAACTGGATGTTTTCATGGAGAGGTGCCTTAATATGATTGAGGGGTTGTGAGACTGAACACGGTGCATAGACAGTAATTGAGTATTCAGTACTAGAGTAGAAACAGGAGTCACTTAGCTTAGATTAAAATACAACAGCACCTCATGCTTGCTGCAAATATGTATTTCCTGGAAAAAAAAATACTTAGAAATAGCCTTCATCACCCTCTTAGAGTGTTTTCTAAATAACATCTCTGTTCTTTCTGAAGTATTAGTATGTTCAATGTTCAAATAGTTCTTACTGAAAATGATGCTTCTGTTAAATTACCGGTGCCCACTCATTTTCCAGGTAGAGGTACTAGGTTCTCGGGGCTATTTGGAAACCACTAGCAGATGACTAATCTGTGAGGAAAGACCACTGCAGCCTGCCAGGGAGTCTGAGTCAGGCCCTTTTGCTGCAGTCATTCATTGCAACTTTCCTGCTAACGCTGCATCTGATTTCCTTGTATTTCCTTTGACTAAGCTTTTAGTCTCTCTCTGTAGGAATCTATTTTATGCCAGTCATTTTTTATAGTGTATATATGTATTTTATTTTTTTTGCATCTATCCTAAACTTTTCCTTCCCTAGCTCCAGGTCCATGCTTCTCATGCTGTTGTCTCCTGCCCTTCCCTCGCCTCATCCTCCTGCTCATTCACGTTAACTGCAAGATAATTAGAGGCTGATCCTACCCCCTGAGTCTTTGTTTCTCCAAACTATGACTTAAATCCCACTCTACTGCAGCAAACCCCACTGAGATCCTCAGGTTTGGTCCCTTTGGGGCTGCTGCTGCTGTTGTATCTGGTTCTCAGCACAAAGTTCTTTGATATTGTAATGTTGTAATGGCAGGAGACCCTGGTTAAGCAAAAACAGAACCAGCCTGCCCTCCCTCCCTCTGGGGGTTGCAGGTTATTAACAGAGCTTTGCTCAGCTGAGCAACGTGGAACTGTCAGGTCTCTGCCCGCATTCCTGTCTTGCAGCCTCAAAATTCTCATGCTATTTAAAAAAAGCAGGAACAAAGCAGCTTACATGGCCCCAGCAAATCCTCATCCTGGCATGGCAGCTGATCTTTTTAAATTAGAGGCTCACAAAATCCTGCTGTCCATCTCTGTTCCCCAAGAGAAATGTGTCTGGGAAATGGATCCTCTGTGAGGTCAGCTCGCACCCCTCTTGGCAAAGCCAACTCCTAGGGGCAGGCACCCCGCTGACATCCGTGCCCATCAGGGAATCCCTGCTGAGAGCCCAGACCCCTGCCTGCTTGCAAGCCTGCCTACGTCCCTCTGCCCTGCTCTGCCCTAGGGAGAGTTTTTTGTTTAGTGTTACCTGCTTTCTTTAAGTTCATTATGCAGCATTACACCAACTGTTGCATTGGAATAGAAATGAAATGTGTCGCCTACAAAATCAGTGTCTCAAGTGAGGAAGTCTTTTGGACTTGCTTGTCACAACCCATTTTTAATAAGCCCCCACTACACAGTAGTCATTAGAGCTTGTTCCAGGTGTTTCACACTGTTTATTCTGCTGTACTCTGTGGAGCTGACACCAGGTTGAATGGTTTTCAATTTCTTGCTTCTCCCTTTCCTGGTCATTCTGACCAGCAAAGTTGCTTCATCTGCTCACTGCAAACCCTCCAAACTCGTGCTGGACCGTTCCCAGTGCTGGGAATCCTGCCAGATCTTCGTCCCCATCCTATGCTCTCCTTTTTGGTTCACGGACTGCTCTTTAAGTCACAAAAGGTTGACAAAAGGTGCCGGATCTGTGACGATTCTCAGCCCTGTAGTGAGGACAGGCATCAGTAATGGAGCCAGACAAAGAGTTCAGTACTTTAGAACCAGGTCTTGTTGGTTTGGGATCTTTCCATCTGAAGGCCTCTGGCACATTAAGAGCCCTCCCCTGAGTTTTTCATCCTCTTTCAAGCTGCTGTAATAAACCTCTTTTTCAGTTGGCTCGGCTAGTAGTCTGTGGTGGGTCTCTTGCGAGTGCATATGCGTGCCCTGAGACCTGGACTGAGCATCACCAAACTCACTGTGCCTGCACGCTGCAGAGACGCCACTGGCCCACATGCACTGTGGAGTTGGGTGGGTCTGCCAGCAGCATCCGAATGACTGAAAGCTTTGTGTCACGTTTGCAACCCGCCATGCACTCTGCTCTGCTGGAATGGTGGTTCTGTGCAGCACCTGGCATTTGTCTCCAGTAAAGCAGGCTGTGCAGTAAGGCTCAGGAGCACATTTCACATCGCACGCAGCACAGGCTGGGTGCCGTCCAAAACTTCCACATCTGCAGCTGTAGCTCAACCAAGGGAGGAAATCCAGGAGGCTGCATCTCCCTGAACAACAGCACCACTTACAGCCTGGTCTCAGATGCCAGCCTGGGGCCAGAGCCACAAAGCAGTAGTCTGCCAGCACCAGGGAGGGGGCTGATACCTGCTTTTTTCTGTGTGCCACAGGTTTAGTCCACCACAGCAGAGCGTGTCCAGATTCTTCCCAGTGGCATGTGTGGCCTGCACCAGTCTGTGCTGACGACGGTCTCTGCTGAGCTGCTTTTCCTGCCTGGGGTGCCCGGGGCATTCAGCTGAGCAGGGAGCCTCTACCCTAAGCTGCTGCTTAGAAACACCTCCTTGGAAAGCTTCTACCTGCTGCAAAAAAGAAGGTGCCTAACCAACGGGACAAAACATCGTTGTGTATATCTTAGCTTGCCATAGTCTAGGACAGTGGCCTGCCAGACAGTTACCTGGGCATAATTTCTGTCATGGACTTGAGATAGCTGGAACCGAGGGTCAGACTTCAGCCTCTTTCAGACAGTCCCAGTAGCAGAAAGCATCTGAAGAATCCCACAGACTCACACCCAATTTTCAAGGCCAGCATTTCTCCCAGCATACACAACCCTGCCCAGGAGGCTAGCAGGGTTACATTATCTGGAGTTTGAATCTGGACATGAGGAGGCAGGTGCTGGAGAAAACAGGCAGGCACATGAGCAGTCAAAGGCAAGAGCAAGCGTTTCAGGTCTGCACAGTCAGCACATTGCATCCCATCCAGGCAGAGCTGGGGATGTTGGAGAAGTGAGACAGGGAACAACTGGGAACGTGTTGCAGGGCTTCTGCCAGACTGAATACCAGGAGTAAAGCAACACCAGTGCTCTGTGAGACTGGGGAAGGGAACTGCTGAAGAGATGAGGGAGCACCAGCCAGTGTGTCCTGTGGGTGCCCGGCCACAGCCAGCACCCACAGAGCTAGCGCTGGGGTGAGCATGCTGTCAGGCCTTTGCTCATTTACGAGTGTTAATCCCTCAGGTAGATTTTCAGCAAAGAGAAAGTTGATACAATTCAAATGGAGGGTTTAAGGGCTGCCCTGCAGTGGGTAGGTACTCAGGCCATGACTGGGTCAACATCAGGTGAGCAGCAGAGGAGAGGTGCCTGCACTGGGAAGCACTGCAACACAAAGCTCTTAATAGCCTTTCAGTCTCTGTAAGGCCTTAAAATCAATCAGAGGATTAACTAACCAAACCTGGTTTTATGATACGTGATCCAGCTTTGTGCAATTGGATCTAACTTTGCTCGAGCCTCCTTTGTGACTGAGCATGCTGATCTGCAGCCCCAGAGCCTGGGAGGAATGGGGGGGCCGGGGGAGGCAGCCCCCCTGGCGGCCGGAGGAGCGGAGGTCCCACCGCTCGGGAGGGCTGCCTGAGCAGCAGCATGCCACTGCCCTTGCAAGGCAGTTGCTTCCCTCCCGCTGGCCTCTTCTCTTAATTCAGCATCTGTCCCTGCAGCAGCTCTCTGAGATAAGCCGCTGACCCCTTCTCACTAGCTACCAGCTTCGTGTGGTTTCTGTGACACTTTCTTCCAAAGAACAGGGCTGGGTGGAACTTTCACTTAAGTCTCCCTTAAACATGCACTCCAGCTCCTGGCAGATCAGTGCTTTAATTGGTTTGATGACAGCAGGAGCTGTTGTCATCAGCTGACACCAGGCAGCATCTCAGTTTCACACCAAGTGTAGGAGCGTTTCTTTCGCTCTTGCCAAAGCGGTTTGCTTTCTCTCAGACTGAAAGTTACTCCTAGTGACAACGTGTGCATGAGAGCTCTGTCCCTGAAAGACGCTGGGGCTGCACAGCAGCAGATTGGGATGTTTCCACTGTACCTGCTAAGCAGTCACAGTGCCCAAGAGATGTGAACAATAATGAAGTATTCCCTCCAGAACCGAGCAATCTCAGTTTTCTGTCAAAATTCTCCTCTGTCCCTTTTTTTCCGGACTTGCTTCCACAGTCTGTGGCCAAGTGGGTTCAGTCCAGCAACATAGAGGCCATGGAGCAACATAACACGAAGTGATACCTGGCTGCTGAATTATCCTGCTCTCCAGTATCTATGTCGACTTGTGAGCCTCACAGCTTTAGGCCTGTCAGCCACCGAGAGTTCATCTATGCAGATTTGCTAGAAGAAAATGAGGTCTATAAATAATAGACACCTTGGGCTTGCACGTCAGTACAAGGTAATCCATTGTCTTGCTTGAAATGTACCCGGTTATATTTCCTGCTTCTGTGTAAAAGTTGTAAAGAAAGAAAAGTACCCAGGACAAAATCCAACCTCTACTCACCTTCTGACCTAGAAAAAGAGTGGAGGAAAAAACATTTCTTGGCTGAAATGGAACTGGTCTGCCAGGAAGGCAGCCCTTGGCCTTTGCTCTGGGCTAAGGGCTGCTGTAAGAAACGTCTGCTGCTTCTGTCTCCTTTGCAGCAGTTGCCTCCTTCCTCTCCGTTTTTCTCAGATGAGACATGAAAAAGCTTATTTACACCATTTTCCCAGTAAAGGGCCACATTAGATGTTAACAAAGCCCAACTGTTCCCAAGTTGTACTGCCTTTAAGTCTTTTTGAACTGAATGTATTTGCCTCACAGCAGTCTTGCCTCTTGGAAGGCATTTCTTCTGGCTGCTGCTCTGGATGGCCCAGCGTTCTTGGGAACACAAGCCACAGATATCAGGTGAAATTATTTAATTCTCTTTCTATCCTACCTGTTGAAGCATTTACACACCTGGAAAATATTAAAAATCGTGCAACAAGGCTGATCAAGTGTATAGAATAGCATCCATAGGAGGCACAGCTCCACAGACTGTGATTCCTCAGCCTGGAAAGAGGTGACTGCGGGACAAAGTGATAGCAGTCTCTGAAATTGTGAGTAGCATGAAGAAGTCACCCAGAGGTAATTTGCTTGTTGGCTCTGGTTCTTCAAAGAGAAGAAGGTGGTTCTTTGTACAGTGTGTCATTAATCTGCGGAAATCTTTCCTGCAGAATATTGTGGATGATGGTGTACATAAATTTAAAAAAATAAGCTGGACGAAGTCATGGAAGCAAAAAAACCCCAACCCTAACAGCTATTGAATAACAAACCTCAATTCTGCCGTGGGAAATCTCTACAAACTGTGAGACAGTATTCTGGAGAGGCATTACTTCAAGCTTGTGCTGTCCTGACAGTCTTCCTTACACCTCTGTTGCTGGACGGGGTATCTTTGCTCTGACCTTTGATAGGTATTTGATGTTATGTTCCTATGCCTCTCCCTGCCGTGATTTACACCCCCATCGCCTTTTTCTGAAACTCACAGATTTAGTGTTACAATTAAGTCCTACACTGAATGCATTTTTGCTTTGAGAAGCATCAAAACAATTCTTTGTGAAAGCACCTTCTGGCTGCCTGTATAACATTCTGAAAAGGACGAGCCTTTAGATAGGCTGGCAAGTCATATTAATAGTAAATGCACAGTTCTGAGAATTGAAGTTTCCCTGGGAAGCCTGAATCTCGAGTTCTCTAACAGCTTGGTTATCAAACAGGTGATTTACATCTGATTAGGTATTTCCATCTGTTGACAGAAAAATGCTCTATTGCATAATGTTCCTTTTGCTCCTGATACGGTTCTCACCAGTGCCAGAGGTGCTTTTAGGCCCCCAGACCAGCCTGTTTAAATAATCGGCTCGGAGCCAGTGGCGCTTTGGGTTGCTTGGGCTGGTGGAGGGAGCAGGGGAGGCCGGCGCTGGGGCCAAGCCCCAGGGACAGTGGCTTCCTTGGGCTCTGCCCACTGGCATGGGGCTGGGTGCCCACGGGGCTGGCTGCCTCCCACTGCTGAGAACGTCTTCTTCCAAGCTTGGGTGCAAACCTCAGTCGCTTTTTCTCCAGCATATGTAAGTTTGTTCCCTTTTGGTCAACCTTGTCCAAGGCAGACTCTCTCATTACTGCAGTTGCAGGGGAACTTTGCAGTGCAGGTGCCTGGAGATGCTCAAACCCGGAGCCTCCAGCAGAAAGGGGCGAAGCGGGCAACGTGAGTGCGCTGCTGAGCTGCGGTCCTGTGCCCCTTCTACGGTGCCAGTGGACTGTGTGTGGACTGCTCTGCTTCTGGAGGATGACCTGAAAAACTTGTGCCCGTAGTAATGCATTTGCTTGTTGATACAAATTCGCATCTCCAAAGAAACCTGAGAACTTTAATTACTCCAAATTATCCCAGAATGCATTGCTCTTTAGCAGTCACTGGGAATATATTATCCTTACATGTAAAACAAAGCATCTGGAAACTGTATTCAACAGGCAAGCAAAACAGGGAATGTTTTAATCAGCAAAATAAAGGGAGAGTGTTGAGAAGAGTGAAGAAAGGAGGGAAATACCGGGCTCAATGCCTGATTCCTAATCCCTAAACTGTCTTACTCCAGTATTGTGAAAGCCAGGAGGAATAAACCTAATACCACAGCTTCTTGCCATCAAGCAGCTATGTATTAATACAGTACTGCTAAGGTAATTAACCAAATCAGACTTAGTCCAGTGCTGAAAAGGATTTCTTCCCCCCAGGGATAAGCAGATGTCTCAATCTAATTATACAAGTTATTTAATCAGGACCAGAGTTCGGGTATCTAATGAAAATACTACCTAATGTGGGGGAGAGAGGTTAGAGCTCTGAAGCAGTGCAAGCAGAGGGGGGAATACAAGCTTCTAAACCAGTGCAGTTTCTAGCGCTCTTCTCTTATTTCTATGCATGACTTTAAGTAAGATCTCAGGACAGGAATTCAGAAAAAAAAAAAATATCTTGTGACAAAAATACATGATAGCAGAAGTTTATTTCACTACCTGGCATGGAAAGAAAATTCTCCTATAAAAGTCATCAGTGCTTTCACCCACCCACAGTGCTGACACAGGAGCAAATGCTGTATTTTGTATGAAGCAGTTGATATCTCTAAGTGTTACCATTTGTTAGCCTTGCTTCACGTAGGTGAAAACTGTAACATGCCTAAAACCTGCCAATTGTTCTCTGTGTGTGTAGCTGACAGCGGGTGTGCAATCATTAACGACTGGAAAGCGCACACTCTGCGGGCTTGCAGGAAAGGTGCTCACCGTGTTCTCAGGGATGGGCAGAGCCCCTGAGCCTCTGGTTCTTCTGATATATTGGTGTCTGAAAAGCAAGTGGAGAATCACTGCTTGGAGGTAGCTGCTCCCAAGGTGGAGCTGTGCATTCTCCAAGAAGGGGCACGGGGCTCCTCATGGGCAGGACCACCCCTGCCTGTGCTGGCGGTGCTTTCTTCAGGCTCCTGCCTCTCTATCTCAGTTTAGCACCTTCCACGAGGGTCTCCCCTCCTGATTTCTTCCTGACAGCTTTGTCTGCGTCTCCACCACTGCCATGCTGCTCCTCTTGCTGCTGCCTTGCCAGCCCCCTGTGTTTCGGGGCCAGACTGGCCAGCAGTGCCACATTGCCTAGTGATGCATTTCTGGCTGTCCCATCTCATTAAGCTGCTCAAGCCGCATGCACCGATGGGGGAGTCAGGAGGGAGCGCCGGCCCTGGCTGCTGTAATTGGCTTCTTGCACACATGCACTGCAGATAGTGCTGAGTCTTCCCGAGCAATCAGTGATGGGCAAGGAGTTAACATGCACAGCTGTGTGCCCTGCGAGCTTTGTAACTTTGTAAGGGACAGTGGGCAGCACCCCCAAAATGAAATGCAATGTCTGTTTTAACCTGTTTCTCTACACTTCCATACTTTGTTACATATTCTGACTTCTTTGACTAACCTCTTATTGAGAACTCTTCTCTATTTTTATATCCAGCTTGAATGACCGGACAGCATCTGCCAGACGCTGCAGGCTCTCCCCCTCACTACCCTTTCCCGGTGAAGGACAGCAGACAGACCTGCATCTGAGCATCTCTGTGACATGACCACCTCTGCAGACTACAGCAAGAGTAAAGCAAGGCTCCTGCACTGCTGCTAAGAATTTTGTTGGTGAAGTTCTAGGAAAAGCTGACCCAAATAAGTGGGACTGGGAAGAAGAGTGTTCAGAACGGTATTAAGAGTGAAGAGGTAACACATTGTTGCATCATCACTCAAGAGAAAGACCAGATCTTGAGGGCCTATTGACTGCAGCTGGCCCACAGTGTGACTAAACGAAATATGAGAAATACAAGCTGTGGCACAGATCAGAGTTCAGATGAGACAGTCCTGTAACCAGTCTGAGAAGTGCTGAGTCCTCGCCAATGTGCTACTTGCAACACACAAGGAACAAAGAGAAATTTGACTTTGAACTATGCTGTCCTGTATCCAGAAGACCAGTTGCATTTTCATATGCTGTATAAATAATACACTTCTTTTATCACCTCGTACCTATTCCATACGAAATACCTAAGCAATTCACCTGTGAATAAAAAACCAGCTGCTTATGCATTGTAGAGTATGTGGCATTATGGCATCAGACCCCATGCAAAGGCATGTCTGTAGTGTTGCACCAGATGATGGCATTGGACTTGTTCATGTAACAAAGCAGGATTTTTTTTGCTTGGTCAACTGTGCAGTCAAGTATGAGACAGACAACCTGCGTTCAGTCCTCTGACTTCTTTGAAACACAAATACTTTATGAAAAGAGATCAAGGAACAGTTCTTTTCTAAGATTTGCCAACTTAAAACGAGTCTTTTGGAGCTGTGATGTAGTCCCTGCCTGCAAATATTTCTCTTCTAGCAGCAAAACTGCAAGTGTTGGGAATGTTCTCAAGTCTGTCATTTCAGATGTGATGATCGCTCTTTGAAAATCCAATTAAGTAAAGTCTTGTTTACTTTGGAAGGTGAAAGGCTCAGGGGTTTATGTTATAGAGAGCAGTGGAATTAATATTTAAGATAAGATATGGGAGCAAGGTTTTGATGTTAACTAGAATGTATGGCCACTGGGAGGATGGCCACTCAGTCTGTTGTCACTGGGACCAGCAGAAATCATTCTCTGCAAACAATGCATCTCCCTAAGGAAGGTGCTGATGGGGAAGAGGGACTGTGTTCAGTAGGACAGCCCTCCTGGCAGTGGCACCGAGTGTGGCCATGCTCCAGGCTGAAAGCAGACGCAGAATTAGTGCCTCCTCCCATCCGAGTCTGTGGAGAGCTTTTTACTGGCGTCAGTGGCAACAGGATCAGAGTACAGTCTTAAGGCTCTTCCCCTGGAGCTTGGAGGAGTTTAATGGAATAAAGTCTATGTTGTAATTAATTGGCTTCTGCTTCTCCTGCAGGAAAGAGTTAATGAAGGTGAAGCTTGTCTGGCCAAGGGGCTGGTATGGCTCCAGTAGAACTATGACTCATGGATTGAACATGCTGCCAAAGCAGGTTCTTCATCCTCAGCTCCTACTCCAACAGTAATAGTGTGAACTGGTCCAGCATCGTGGCTAAGAAGGTTTGTCCCTCACAGCACCTGCTCTTCCTGCTCAGTTCAATACTGTTTGTTTTCACAGTTATCACAACAGGGCCAATGACAAGTCACAAAAAAAATGCAAGAAATTATGATGGAGTGACAGTGCAGGTGGAAGATAGCGAAGACTCTTGGTCTTGATGATGAGATGAATTTATATCACTTTGAATCCAGACTAGAAAAGCGTAAATATATGGATTAGCACCAGTATAACAGATCAAAACCTGAGGTGGAGAGTTTAACAAGACACAATTTGTAGTTTCAACAAAATTGCAGGTTCATCCCCTCATCTCCCAACCCTCACGCCTGGACCTTGCCACAAAGAACATTTCTGCCTCCCCATTCTTCTGCATCTCTACATTTTTCGTTCATTTTACATCCCAGTTTGGGTAGCCAACCTGGGAAGCATGGTCTGTCGATATGGAAAGACCAGCTCTGGAAAGACTAATCAGTGTAGGAATGGGGAGCACAAAGGAACACACACGTCCTACACCAGATCTTTTTGGAAAATGAGAAAATGAACTGTTCTCCTAGCAATTCCCCTTTCTTGGCAGTCGAACTTTGCAGGTTTCTGTGCTGTAATCGCTGCTGGCTGACTTTGAGGGACAAGCACGTGAGAGCTCCTGAGCTTGACCAGCTCGAGGTGTGGTGATTCCTGAGATCCTGTTACTTACCGCACCCCAGTAAAATAACGGCTGCTTCTCCTCCATGTTCGAGTTGATATTAGATTGACAAGATCAAGTGACGGCACAGCCGTAGACACCTTTATCTGCTGTATGCATAATCTTTCTTGCTGAACCCCCGCCAAACTCATCCCGAGGTCTTATCTTTTCTAAACTGAGTATTTATTCATGTGGTTGTTTTATGTAAACTGCAAAGAGCCTCATTAAATGGAAACCTTAACTCAAAAGCTTCATTATTAAGGCGGAACAGAGCTCAGAGCACACAGAGCGAAAGTACCAATCTTTTGTGTTATTTTGGGAAGAAATGCTTCATGCCTCAGGCACCTGGTGCAGTCTGGTGCTGAGCCCTTCTGTAACCATCAGTCACGCTCAGGGAACAAGTCTTGCTCTAAGATGAAGAGTTTCACTGGCCGTTGCACAAGGCCAAGGAGAGCAGACCTCCTCAGGGAGAGGCAAGCAAGGAGAGATGCCTCGGCACTGCTGGAAGAGAAACTGAGGGGACGTGGACCCTGCCCTACATGGGCAAACCAGAAGAATCCCAGTTGGCTTCTGGGGAAGGACATGGCCAGGTGGGAAGATGGTTTGGGCATAGAGCTGCATACAAGCTATTGCTCCCATTGCTGCTTGGCTCAAGGTGCCTGCAGCACCTTTGGAGCTGGCTGATAACCTGGGACCTTCAGGAAAGGATGCCCTCTTTGCAGACAAAAATCCACTTCACTTGAATGCTGGCGTTCACTAAAGGTAAATATCGACATTTCTGTGCTTCCATGTTCTCATTTATATTATAAACGCTAGTGAGCTTGAAACGAAAGACACACAGATGTACAGGCAGTGAAGGCATTTCTCTGAAGCTGGAAATTAATTCTGTAGTATTTTCCTTTTCTTAGTTTGACTGAGGCCAATAAATACTTCACCCACCCATCAGAATTGTGAAGCCAGTGCTTCACCAGACGAGAGTCACGGCATTTTGTTCCTAAGCAGTGGACAGTTGTTGAACAGGGTAAAATTAAAGAAGGTAACAAATCCGTATCCAAAATTCGCATTTCTTCTGGAGGATCAGCTTTTCAGGGTCAGCTTGTTTTCCACAGCAGAGAACAGCTCCCTTTAATTCAAACCCGTCAGCAACATAACATGCTTGGTGTGGATCTATATGCTGTCATACTTCTTATCTCAAGGACAGCACCTCTGACAGGAAAATGCCGCATCCATCACATTGAATATTAGCAAGTGTCCAGTCATCTTGAGTATGAATAAAACCTGTGACCCATTGGCTTCGTGCCAAGTCAGCTGCTTTCTAAAGCTGCTACATACGTCACAAAACATTAGTAGAGACTATATGTTTCCTTATGGTAGTGGGCATACATGAGTAACCAATAGTGTGTTTGTGAGAAAAGGCTAGAAAAGCTGAGAGGGACTGGATGCAGAGGGACACGTGCTCAAAATCGTGCTGAGCCACTCGTAGAGTTTTGTGTGTGCATGTGTTCACCTTTGTGTGAGGGAGGAGGTTAGGAAAGCTTGTATGTCATCTCTGCTTCGTCCTGCGTGTGTTAATCTTAAAGGTTGTGGTGCATGTCTGTGGATGTGTGCATGTGTACATTTTGCTTCCCTTTGCTTTGTTTGGTACTTTTAATCCCCTGGGGCATATCTCTGAGCTGAAGAACTTTAGAGCTGATACAGCTTTTTAAAGTGGGGATTATGTAAATGCATATTATGGGGCTTTCATAAATAGGGATTATTTGTCGAATATATTTGAGGGCTTCCTTTGGAGCCATTAAGGTCTGTTGTGTAAATAGGAATTTAGTGACTGCCTAATCTAAATTTCATTGATTCAATAGAAGATCACAACAGTGTTTTTTTGCATTTGCTTTGGCCTTATGAGAACATATTTCTGGACAATTTTCAAATAATTATAGGGCCATATATGACTAAAGCTAATCACAGTGAGCATACCTCGCACATCTGTATTAATTGTTCTCTACAATTCGGTTTTTCTTTCGCTGTAGTTTTATGGTTAAAATCACTGTTGTCCCAGCCACTAACTGACTGGAGGAGCTGCGGTGTACTGTGGCTGTTGCTGCATCGTGATCCCCGGGTGTTCCTGTAGCTTTACAGCGCAAATGCTGCAGAGGAATGAGCAACTTGCCTTCCCAAGAGCGCCCACAGTGTTCTTGGAACTGAGTGACTCCCGAAGAAGCGAGCCTAATCCTGTTCAAAGAGAGACTGCTACCAGAAAGGACTTTCTCTCTTGATTAAACATTGTTGGGGTGACCAGGACCGTGTTTTCCCAAATGGGTGGCTTCCAGGGCATGCAGTTGCAAGGTGAGAGCCTCACCCATAACTCTGTTGTTTGGCACTTGCTGTATCTCCTGGACTCAAAGCTCGCAGAATCCAGCTCATCTTGTTTTCTTAATTTGATTTTTGTCTTCTGTGTGAGAGTCTTGTTGACTTGGAGGTAGAAGCAGCAATGTCTTTGTTGTTTTGCCTTAGAAAAGAAAGCAGTCCTAAACCCAGGCCAGGTTAAAGCCCCTGCAACACGTTTGAATTCACTGGGACAGACGGGATTTGTCCCGTAAGTGAGAACGTGACATTGCATGCTCACTTCTTGGGGCATTCTGCACTGTAACTCCAGAACAGCCTTCCAGTCTGTACGAGTGCAGAAGAGAAAGCTGGTGCTTTGCAACCTCATTAAAACTGGAGGCTGGCAGGACTCCCCCCATCCAAGCCCCTCCTGCTCCAGTGCGGGAATTCTCCTGCTACACCCGGTGGCACTGCAGTGTCACACACAAGCTGAACCTGAACTGGGAGGGAAGTGGAAGGAAACTGGCACACCTGTACATCCAGTGAGAAACTGATGGGGAAGACTCCTCCAGCTCCTTTGAGACAGGCTCCCAGCCAGGATGTCCTGACGCCACGGCCCCTTGTCGCAGGTCACCTCCAAGCAACAGCAATCCTGAGCCTCCCTGTTACCTGGACAGGGTCTGGGTAGCACAGCACACACAGCACAGCCAGCATCCTGGCCGCACACAGAGGTTCAGGCTCTGCTCTCCTACATGCCCAGCTTGCCTCACTACTTCAGTCCTCCCACTCACCTCCGATCCAGCTGCGTTAGGCAGGTTTTGATGCTGTCACAGTCACACAGGGAATGAATCATATCGAACATTGCCCATGGGGTTGTTTATTCCTTGAAGAGGGAATGGACTCCATGCCAATATTCCTGGTAAGGCATAATGAAGGAACTAGTTTTTGCTAGGAAACCTGGATGCGCTCGTACAGGGATTTGCTGGATGATACAGCTCTGGAAAAGCTATGCAAATACATATAATAGAAATCCTTTTTTAAAAGTATAGACATTTTCAATATACTGAAATATTGACAACACGGCTGCTCAGTAGGACACCTCAGTGGAGACAAGGACACCAAGAACACAAATACGCACATCCAGCTCTTGAAGTTAGTGCTTGTATGGCCGTATCTTCATCCTTTCTGCCCACTTTACTTAGGTTCAGCACTCTCCTTTGCTTTTACCTCCTTCAGAAGAGACACTTGCGACTGGGCTCTCACTTCTGGAGTTGGGAGTTGCTGTGGAAGGTGTTAAATGGGAATTTCTGGTCTTCCTCAGTTCTTTGCTGTTTCCAGTCTTTAAACTGAACTTCATTAAGCAAAACAAGCCCAGAGCACAATCTGTGCATGATGCCTTCATTTGAAAAGATCATCTGATTGTGCATAAACTAATACTACCATGTAAATGGTCTGTGATGGAGACCTAAGTCATCACACACGATGTGTTTTCTCCTTCAGTGACTTCTGAAATATATAAACAGATAAAAGTGTGAAATGCGATCCAGCCCTCAGCCTTTGCAAATGATTAATTTCTTTTAATGATTTACTGATTTACACACATCTTATTTTGCATACAGTTGGAGCTGGGCACATTTATTCATTGTGATTCCCTTAAAAAATGGATATAAATATCAACGGCAATTGTCCACCAAAAATTTGAATATTATGGCACTGCATCACAGAGAGTTGACATGAATATGAGTCTGGGTCAGAAAAAAAATATACAGAAAATGCTTAACCAAGTATGATATTTTACAGCATGGCACTGAATCATCTGAAAGGGTTATATTCATTACAAACGTATGCAGTGTTTGCAAAGGATTCCTAGGGGAAAAAAAAGGACACCGTTATTCTCCTAATGAGAAATGCTCTGTGATCTGTGAAACCCATTTCTCCTGCAAAGTCCTGCCTCCTTCTAGGGCTGTATACCTGAAAAGAGAGATACTGGGTTCAGTGAAAGGAACCAATTACACATCATTCCACAGCCAAAAATGCACATGTTCAATCCCAAACTTGTCAGTTTTGGCAAGGACCATGCAAAACAGCCTGCCAGCAACAAGGTATGTCACTCTTGTAGCTGTTCGTTTCGTGATTCAGCGAAACAAGGGCCAGCAGCTCCCCAGTCCCCTGACGTGGTGCCTGCACCCTTGCAGCAGGCGGGCAGTGATCCTGCTGTTGACGGTTTGGCCCTCAGCTGCT
>NW_009721690.1:0-910 GCF_000703405.1 Apaloderma vittatum | reverse complement strand
GGGGAGCCGTCCTTGCGGGTTTGGGTGTTGTCAAGCCTAGAAGAGGAGACAGACCTTTCCAGCCTGGCGTGATCCCACCCAACCAGCAGCTCCAGGGGCTGGGTGAGCCAGGAGAGGGGTCTGGTGTGTGCCAAATCCGAGTGACTGCAGGGCGGGCACGGCTGTGGGTGTGGGCAGCGCCTTCACCCTGCCTCCCCACAGCGCCGGAGGCTTGATTCACCATCTCCGCCCTGGCATGAGGTGGGCAGTGTATCGTGCTGCAGACTTGCTGATGTGGAGTGTTGCAGCAGCCCCGCTCAGTCCCCCCTGCAAAGGCCAACATGGGATCTTCTGTCTGCTGGCTCCGTAGCCCCAGCAGATAAGGCTGCAGTCACCCGAGTCCACATCAGTGCCTCAGTGCGGTGACATGGCAAAGCACCTTCCATGCACAGGAAGAGGATGTGGTGCACTTTCTCAGGAAAAGGAGTCAATGTCCTTAACAGCAGAGAGCCACCCTGCCCAGGCGTCTCCTCTCTACTGGGAGAGAGCGGGGCATCTGTGTGCGGCCATTGACATGTTACACTCGTACTCATATTGATCCGATAGTTCATTGTTCACCCAAGCCCTTGGCAAAGGTCACTGTCTCTGCTCCCATTTTACAAAAGGGAGCACAGAGGGAAAGATTAATTTTCAGAAGTGACTGATGTTCCTGGTGCCTGTTCTGATTCACTTTGGGCCTCAAACCTCAAATGAAGTCTGGAGCTAGCTTAACCTTCATGAATGTGTACCTTCCCCCGCCCCCAGCACCGCCAGACATGTCCGTTGCATGTTGTCATTGTCTTTTCCCACAAACTCCTCCACCCTTTATCCTGTGCCAACCCTCAAACCGGCCCAGAGACTTGCCTCTGAGGCTGCTTCCAAGACCCACATT
>NW_009721689.1:0-10746 GCF_000703405.1 Apaloderma vittatum | reverse complement strand
TTTTTTTTTTTTAATCTGGGCTTGGTACAACTCTATAAAGAGAATAGAAGCTTTATACAGTTGTCATAGTTTGAACCTGCCCCGCTGGGAACAAGAGCTACACAGCCACTTGCTCACCACCGACTCCTTCCCTTTAGGGATGGGGAGGGAGAAAATTCAACAAAAAGTTTCAGGGATTGAGATTAGGACAGGGACGATCTCACTAACCACTTATGGTTAAAGGCAAAGAGCAGAGTAGACTTGGGGACAAAACAGACACAAATTTGCTTTACCACTACCAGTTTAACCAAATCAACTAGATAAGAGCAGGATAGAGAAAGAAAACAAATACAAACATATCTTAACCACCCTCTCTCCCCACCTCTCCCCGCTTTCTGGCTGCCTCCTTTCCACCAGCAGTGCAGGGGATGGAAGGTGTAGTTTCATCCATCTTCATCTGGGAAAGGGCTCCTTACAGCCTTCCCCTGCTGCCACGTGGTGTCCCTTCCACAGGAGACAATCCTTGTCATCCACATGATTCCATCTCACCACTGTGGAACCCACCCATGGGCTGCAGTTGACCTGCTCCAGCGCAGATCCTCCTTGAACCTGTGGTCCTCTTCAGGTGTGTCTGTTGCTCCCATGGTCTTTCTTTCCCCTGGCTTGGGGTCTTCCACAGGCTGCATCCCAGATGCTTGCTGCTGATGATCTCCTTGGTCCACAACCACCATGGGCCACTTGGGAATGCTCTTCTCTGGTGTACTTCTCTCCCCACAGTTTCCTTGCTGTCTGCCTGTTTGCTTTTTACTCACCTCCTCTTACAAAACAAAACCAGAGTTCTCAACACAAAAGACAGGGGAAAGAGGAGCTGCTTGAACAGCCTTCCCCTCTCAAATATACTGATTCACAGAGGTGCTAATTGTTCTGGACTTAGCCAGGGGTGAGTCAAGTTGATTTCCTGGGCTCGGGAAGGCTCTAAAATTTCTCCAAAGGAGTCACTCCATAACTCCTCTGTTACCAAACCCCAGCCAGATACAAACCCATCACAAGGGTACAGGGTTTACGCTGAACAAGATGAGATCAATTTGTCTTGCCTTGAAACAGAAGATGATAAAGTTTTTGATGGCCCTTATTTTATTATGGGCAGCTCTCTAACAGTTCTATTTCCTGCAATAATTATTTTTCTGTGTGTTATAGCGATATATATAGCAATGTGGAATCTCATTCTCACCCTAGAGATAGTTATGTCAATAAATTGATGGCATCACACTGCATGCTACAGAATTACAGAGTACTTGAGGTTAAAAGGGATCATTGAAGATTTCCTAGTCTAGCCCCTTGCTCAAAGGAGGATGCTTAGGACATCGTTCAGTCATGTTTTGAGTATCTTCCACTCTACAATCTCTGGTTAATCTGTTGCAGTATTTGACTACTCTTGCTTATTTTTTTGTATATATTTGAGTGAAATTTGTGGTATTTCAACTTGTGCCTGTTGCCTCTTGACTGTTCGCTGGACAGCACTGAGATGAGACTGGCTTTGTCTTGTTTACCTCCTCTCATCAGGTATATTTGCACATTCCTCAAGCCTTATCCTCTCCAGGCTAAACAGTTCCAGCTCTCTCAGCTTTTCCTCATATGAGATGCTCCAGTTTCTTAATCATCTTCATGGTCTTTCACTGGATTCTTTCTAGTATGTCCTTATCTCTTGTACCGGAAGCCTCAAATTGGACACAATACTCCTGAGGTGTCTCATCAGGGTTGAGTAGAGGGAAATATTCACCTCCCTTGACCTGCTGGTGACACTCTTCCTACTGCATCCCAGAAGGTGTTTGACCTTCTTTATGTTGGGAATATATAAAAAACCACTTTACTCCCTAGGAAGGCAATGCAGAAAGTCGAAGTATGATGTGCTCACACTAGACTACATTTTTGAGAGAAGACACTATCAGATGTAATTTTTTTTCCAGAGCTGATAGCTTTATGCCTGAGTGATAAATATTGCTGTAAATACACCAGGAGATGACAGACATATATTGCAGAGACTGGTTCATAGCCTGTCAGGTTGTTACAGAATCAACAGTCAAAAGGAGAGTAAGTCAGAGATCCAGTCCTACTAGGTTGTGGACTGAATTGACTATTCTGTACCTTTTCTTAAATTAATCTTCATGCGTCTTTGGACTCTTTGAAACACTACTATGTGCTGACCAGGATAATCTTTCTTATCGTGCACCACTTCTTTATGCATAAGATGCACTTGTCCAACCATAGCATCATTCTGTGAGCATAATGTGCATAAATGTGGTGAAGGTTAAGCAGGGTTTAAATACTTACATGGCCTGACCTTTGTTGAGCTTTCTTACAGCCAGTGCTGGGCCGTGTTCCAGTTAACATGCTCTGGTAGGCAGTGTTTTGTCTCCCACCTAAGCACTGTGGAAAGTTTCAAATTCAGTAAAGTACTCTCGTCTGACTTGGAAAAGGGCAGGTCATTCAGAAAAACCTGAGACACAACTACAACCTCCTAACATGGGAGTTCTTTGTGTACTCTCAAGAGCTAACACTCTGATACTGTAAATACTTGCTGCTGGCATCATTTAATTAATCACTCAGTGAAAGGAAAGTGCTTCCAGGGCTTTAATGTTATTCTTAAAATATTTTCCCATTTGTTGTACTTGAGAGTGGAAAAAAACAAGCTATCTGTTGATACCATTAGTTTAGCAGGTAACAACAATGTGACATTTCTTATCTCTAATTAACCTGGTAACAGGTACTTGGCATTTGTTTTAGTGAATAGTATCACAGTTAACCTATATAGGAAGGTTGAGTGAGTAAGTGTTGATATTGGACTAACTACTACATTCTACACAAGAATAAAAAGATCTGGAATGTACTGGAAAAGAAAATACTAAACTATCACCAGGCAATGAGCAGTACTTGTTTACCCAACTTATTTCTGTGACCAAACCAAGTATGGGGTGGGAAAAAATTATTATTTTTAAGTGGCCTTTAATCTTACTCCTTACATGCCTGTATCCATCTTTTTCATGAGACTCTTATGCTTCTGTGAGCAGATATGACATACTCTAATTCTTGAGTTAGTGTGTAACTGTACTACGTTTGTTAGCCATAATTAACAAACTGGCTGAATTCATACATCTGGAAAATGCAAGCACAACCGGTGGACTCTGGGTACTTCACTGGTACATTAGTTATGGTATTTTTAACAGTGTTTACCAGCTGCATGCTCACAATTAAAAAAATTATAAATTATTTCCAAGGATTTATCTGTTATATGTAGGTGACATAGTTAAACTAATGCAGTTGATGATCTCTCTTTCTTTTGGGAATCCAGATGCTGCACATGATTTCTCTGAAATTCTGTTACTGAGATTGCCTTGCATTAAATTAATAACTGGCTGTCAAGCATAGCTTCTAGTGGTTGTGTTAGACACTGGAATTTTGGTGTAGCTGCTGCTGAAGTGTTGACTTACCCAAATGATTTTCATGCTAGCGTGAGATTATTTCAAAGAGATGGCAGAATATTTTCTGTACAACATGAATACAGTGACATTATTTTGGTTATTCTGGTATATAAAAGAGAAATGGAGTCATTACATATATTCTTTCCATCCTTTTACTGAAGTGTCTTTCCACTGAACAGTCTCTTCTTTAACTGAGAAACTCTTCCTTCACTTTTCACTTACTTAAACATCTGGGGACTGAAAAAACTATGTGCATAACTCATTTAGAAATGGAGTTGAAATTTAGTCCTTGTATCCTCTTTAGGAAGAATGTCCTGTTGATAAACCTGGATTTCAATTTATACTTAGAGACAAGTTGTAAAATACAAGCCTTGTTAAATTCCCATTTCAAAAAGTAAAGCAAATTTTGTAATGTATGACTTAATGAAAAATGTTTAACAGCACTAGTCCCAATACTGAGCCCCGAGTAACACCACTCATCACTGGTCTCCACCTGGACATTGAACTGTAATTCTCTGAGTGCAACTACCCAACAAATTCCTTATCTACCACGTCAAATCTACATTTCTTCAGTTTAGAGATAAGGATGTTATGCAGGACAGTGTCAAATGCTTTACACAGATCCAGGTAGATGATGTCAGTTGCTCTTCTCTTATCCAAAACACTGTAATCCTATCATAGAAGGCCACCAAATTTGTCAGGCACAAGTTGCCCTTAATGAAGCCTTGCTGGCTGTCACCAGTCATCTCCGTATTTTTCATGTGCCCTAGAACAGTTTCCAGGAGGATCTGTTCTGTGATTTTGCAAGGCACAGAGGTGAGACTGACTGACCTGTAGTTCCCAAGGTCTTCCTTTTTTCCTCTTTTTTAACAATGGCGATTATGTTTCCCCTTTTTTTTACAATGGAGATAATGTTTCCCCTTTTCCAGGCAGTGGGAACTTCACTGGACTGCCATGACTTCTCAGGTACAATGGATAGTGACTTAGCAACTTCATCAGCCAATTCCCTAGGACTCATGGATGTATCTTCAGATCCCATGGGCTTGTGCACCTTCAAGTTTCTTAGATGGTCTCGAACATGATATTCTTCTCCAGTAGGTAGTCCTTCATTCTCCCAGTCTCTGCCTTTGCCTTGTCCAACTTGGACTCTGTGGTTGAAGCACTTGCTAGTAAAAACTGAGGTAAAATAGTCATGGAGTACCTCAGCCTTCTCCATGTCCCAGGTAATCAGGTCTTCAGTCTCCTTCCAGAGAGGGTCCATGTTTTCCTTAGTCTTTTATTTAATCACTAACATAGTTAGATAATCACTAACATAGTTTTTCCTGTTGTACTTGATGTTCCTGACCAGATTTTATTCTGCTGGGGCTTCAGCTTTTCTAACTTGATGCCTGGCTGCTTGGATAATTTCTCTGTATTCCTCCCATGTAACCTGTTCTTGCTTTCTCTGTAGACTTTCTTTTTGTGTTTGAGTTTGTCCAGGAGCAACTTGTTCATCTGTTGAGGCCTTCTGGTGCTTTCGCTCAACTTCCTCTTTGTTGTGATGCATCTATCCTGAGCTTGGAAGAGGTGATCCTTGAATACTACCTGGCTTTCTTGAGGCCCTCTTCCCTCCAGGGCTTTATTCCATGTCTGCTCTCCTGAAGTGCACAACAGCAAACTTGCTGTACATCCTCCTCATTAACCTAAGGATCTTGAAATCCACCATTTCATGGTCACTGCATCCCAGGCTGCCCTTGAGCTTCACCTTCTCTACCAGCCCCTTCTTGTAGGTGAGAACAAGGTCTGACATAGCACCTCTCCTTCTTCATTCCTATTGCCTGTAAGAGTGAAGAAATATACTAAAAAGAGAACATAATTGCTACTATCACTGTACTCACAATGATATTATTGAGGTTAATAAATTCTAGTAATCTCTCACATAAGCAGTGTGTGTATGAGGTACATCCCCTGCACAACACATCACAGAATTTGGAGCAAATTGGGTGATACATCAGTAGGAGTTTCATGGTAAATCCACAAGTGAGCTGTAAATGAAATTCAACTGTTTTGTAAAATGTTTTGCTGGGAAGAGTATGAGACTGGTGTTTGTCAGAAGACCTCTATAATAGGCAATCTCAAAGAAGATCACTATATCTGATGTTTGTGATACCTAGATTGCCTTACCTCAATGAGATATCTGTGTTTCCATGCTCTTGTTTGTTACATTTGCAGGAGTTTAGGTCTTATTTATGTGTTTGATGGTTTTGTCCATGCTTTGCTGCAGAGGCCAGCAGAGATCACCCTCAAGCTGCTACTTTTGCTGTGACACTGCTGTTCAGCACTCAGCAGCTGCAGTGTGCCTTGAGAAGCAGGACCAGCCGCTCAGAGGGATGATTGTACTACCTCTGGTGTACGGCTGCTTAGACTCTAGCAAGTTTGTTCAGGACAGTGTAGACCTATCCCAAAATACATTAGTGTTCTGTGTGTCCTTGTCATTTAGGATATTTGAGTACCTGCAATATCCAGTTACATTGTAGTGGAGGAACATCTATTTTATATTGATCACATTCTCCAGTAGATTTACAACATATTTGCTGAGCAGCTTGCTGCTATTTCTCCCTTATTCCGCCTGCTAGTGGCATCAGAAATTGCATGATTATATAAGAGACTGGGTAAGTGTGAGATCACATTATCCTTGAGCAAAACCATTAGCTTCACAAAGTTATCTAGGAACAGTACAACTGATAATTTTTGATCTGTCAACTGAGTTATGGAAAAATAGCAATTAACCCAAAACGAGCAGAAAATTTTAGAAAAATTGCAGAATTTTGGACTTGTGTCCAAAATTTGGATCTCAAAATTTATGAAGAAAACTTTGTAGTGTCCCTGTGAGAGATGTGTAAATGTTGTCTTTGTTGTATAGTTGAGAAAGTGAAGCAAAGAGGGCTTGTGAATTGTATAATGTTTCTCAAGAAGCCTAAAGCAGATCCAGGAATAGAATCTTGATTTCCAGAGTGACGCTTTAGTACTGGGATTCGTTCTTCCTTTTTTGCATGGCTGTTTATTGCAGTTCTGTTGGAAAGGCTGTTTCCATGTACAATGGAATGTTACTTTTGTAGTGATGGTGCCAGAATATAGAACAGGTAGACTAAGGTTTTTGTAAGTATGTTGTTTACGAGGGCATAAAAATCAACTTTGCTCTACAACTTTTTGCAAAATGTTCTGGTAGTGAAAGTAGATTTATAAATACCAGGTTGTGTTCAAGTCATGGAAGTTCAAGGCAATTTAGTCAATACTGGCAATGAAAGAGCAACCTCAAGATACAGTGTTTATGTAAGCAAAAGAATATCATTAGCTCTACCATGTTATAAGAATATTTTTGTCTACATTTCACAACAAGACCAAAATTTTACATATATTTAACAGGATTCCGCTTGGCAAAAAAGTAACACATTAGCAAGTTGATACCACTGAGAGACAAATGTGATATCTGATCTGACAGCATGATGTATTGCTCCAACTCTCAAATTACAACAGGAAAAGAAATTAAATTTGTATTATATGCCTTCCAGAACATCATATACAGTTGATTTGCTCTCTGCTATTGACATTCTTGCCTTAATTTTCACCCAAGAATAAATACGAGTTTTTTTCCCCAAGAACACCCATAAAGTGTGATTGACATCAACATGTGTGTCATGATATCATCCTAAAAGGGCTGCAAGACACTCTTCTGTGATGGTCTTCATGACCAAGAAATGTCAGTCTGGCACTAGCCTATGTCATTGCCTAGGAAAACATTTCAACAAAAGAGTGAAATGGGTATGGTTCTAGTGTCTCCGACATTTCCCATATCCACAGAGAAAAGGAGCATTACCTTGCAGTCTTCCTTAGCAAAAAAACATTGAAGGGGAAACTCTCACTCTAGCACAGACTCATTAATATCTCCAGAACAGACACAGTGGACTTTCAAACACAAATCTTAGTTCAGCCTTTTTGGGCGATCCAGACTACCGGGGCAAGGTTGGTGTTAACTATTTGTCAATCCATTTATTGTTTGTTTGCTTTTTGTTTTGATGCTAAATAGCACAAAATTGGTATAATTGTAAAGGAAATAACTATTTTTCATTATTTTTTTCTCTGTGATTTTTTTCCCAATACCATCAACTTGGAAATGCATCACTGAAAATGAAAGTCGTTAGCCCTGCTGTTGTGCTTAAGTTCCCACCATCAGCATTGCTCAGAAATATTTTACAGTCCAAAAAAAAGTGGCTCTTATTTCAGGGCTGCTGTATTCAGTGTGACATAGTCATGTTTTATTGTTTAAATTTGCTGCAGTGTGGCATCAGCACTTACAGAAACAGTTAACCCTGACACCAGTGCACATAAAAATAGAAGACAAAGAGAAAAGTGGGCCGTAGTAGACTGATAAGTGGCAGGAATAGTTAAGAGGGCTTTGCTAATGGTGACTGTATGAACTGCAAAACATATTATTTCATGCAGCAATTACCGAAGGTACTCCTGCTTGTTAAAGTATTTGTCTAGAAATAGAGATTTACATTATAACACTACAAACAGGATTCTGTCAAGAGATCTAAAACCAGACTGAACGGTTTAAACTCCTTAGTCACTTTAAATAACACAGTACTGAAGTCAATAAAATTCCACTTGCAGACTGTTCCATGTGCTTTTGCTCAATTGCTCTGGTATTCATTGTGTATTAAGCCTTCATTTTCTAAAAAAGCCCAATAGTCTAGGTTACGTTAGCTGCACACTTTGCTTTCATGACTAGTATAAGGTTTGCTAAAAGACAATGTTATAATTTCTTGAAAAATCTAGGATTTTTTCTTTTTTTTTTTTTTTTTGTCATTTCAGATTAATCTCAGAAATCTTGGGCAGCTATATAAAATCCGCATTGGCCATGACAACACGGGAGATGATCCCAGCTGGTACCTGGAGGAAGTCAAACTTCAAAGAATAGACCCTCTTTCTGACAAAGAGATTTGTCTCCTCATAGACTGCTGGCTTGCAGAAGACAAGGGTGAAGGTGATACGTGGAGAGAAGCAGCAATAAGAAACCCCACAAAGGAGATTCTGCCATGTATGTGCTCAGTATTTTAGATCATGTGTTCGCTAGCCATAGCCTGTGAACATATGACAGCTTTTCATGTTTCTTCCAGGACTGGCTGCCCAAAAGCCAGCATAACCATGAAATAATCTCTTCCAGATACTTTCTAGTTACACAGAAGTGTGAAGTGATCTTTTTACTCCACTCTTTTCCTCCCCCAAATCAGAATAATATCATAGGCAGGTTTTCTTGCTCCTGTAAAACTACTGATCTCTCAGAATGCTGCTCTTTCGAGCAAGACATCAAGTGGGAAATCAAAGGCTATCAAGGTCTGTAGCGGCCTGCGACATCGAGTTACTCTGTGCAAGTTTGGTATCACCCTTTCTTTAGCTGCATAAAAAATTCTTTACTAGAAGTCTGTGTTCTGAATCACCACACGTGTGTTTTCCAAGTCAGACTCAAGTCACAGCCATTCACACTGAAATTGTTAGCTGCAGGGTGGCACTTCAGTACTTCAAAGTTTACCACAGCTTTGATGCACTTTGTTCTCTTCAAGTAAAGCAGGAAATAGGCCATCATATAAAATTATTTTAAAAGTCCTGGATATTTAAAAAGGAATAGGGAACGATTATAAACATTTAGAATGATGTTTTTGGGTTTTTTTTACAGAATTCTCTTTATATTAACGGAATGAAAATGATACAGCTGATAGATAATGCTGTCTGACAGTGGTAGGTTTTATATAGATAGGTGCTATCAGGCAAGCTGTACTCAAAGCAGTGAATACTGCAAGGAATTGGTGATTCAACATAAAAAAGGATCATCGTGCACTTAGTGACAATCAATTAATTTCAGAAGAAAATATCAAACAAGTGAAAAACCTCATCTCAAAAGAATATAATTCTCTGAAAAAAACATCAAGACTGGTGATGTGTGAATGGTTTGATGGGTCTAAGGCCAAGGGGACTACTGATCTCTATTACAGAGGCCAGAAGATACTGGGAAACCTGTCTGTGCTAGCTTACATTTCCCCACTGCTCTTGTGCAGAAGCCAAGTAAGTTGTATGAACAACTGATTCAACATCAATAACTCAAATCTGCATTATGCAGTCTGAAATACCGATTCATAGAAAAGTACTAATATTCTGGGAGGTGCACTCCATTTATGTACTTGTATGTGAAAAATCAAGTCAGTTCTATCACAGGCTGGGAATATGTTTTAAATGACATTTTAATCATTATTGCTTTTGCAGGAATATTATTATAATGTATATCTCAAGTTTGTAAGAAAAGAAACATTAGAAAGGCTTTAGAAATTTCCTGAAATTGTAAGTTTTACAAATTAATTATTGATTTTAGACACATTTAAATTGAACATCAATATAAACTCAACAAGGCCTCCCAAGGACTTTCCATTTAGTTTCTGAGGAACAAGCAAATGAAACACTATCCATTTGCATTTCTCATTTAAAAGCTAATAACTTAGAAGTACTGAACAATCCACATCAAGTCACATTCTCCAGCAGAACAAAAAATGATAATCTGATATGATTTAGTAATTTGCATCCTGTACTTTCAGTTCAGTCTGATATCTTCTCATGATATTTAATTTGCTTAACTGTAAAAGCACTGTGCTTTAAACTTGAAACAAAATGGACAGATAGAAACTAAACTGAGAAGGCACTTTTTTTTGGTTGTGGTTTTTTGATGCTTACTTTATTGCTCAACTTCTCTCTTAGAAAAAGAGAGTAATCTTCCTTATCTTTTTTCTCCCTTTCTGCAGCCAAACTCTGCTGTGCACTCAACAGGCACTGAAAACCTTGGAGCTAATTTTTGATTCCTTGTCTTTTTTTTCTAGCTTCTCTTCTTCTTTTCTAGCTTCTCTTCTTTAAATTCTAAGTTATTTACCGATGTTATCTGTTTTCCTTTACTTTCCTCTCTGAAATCCATTCTTTTCCATCCAAATTTGTCACCTTGGTAACCCCTCTTAGGTTTTTGGAGTGTCACTCAGCCATTTGGAAAAGCTAACACTAATCACTCCAAGTGATGCTTGCAGTTCTTTCTCAGTCTCCCCATCACACCTGGCTCAACTTCCGTAACTCAGATTTCCTGTGCCTTCAATATATGTCTGCCTTAGTCTTTAATTTTTTACAGAATTACAGAATGTCAGTAGTTGGAAGGGATCTCAAAAGATCATCTAGTCCAGCCCCCTGCCAGAGCAGGATCACCTACAGTAGGTCA
>NW_009721688.1:11216-20490 GCF_000703405.1 Apaloderma vittatum | reverse complement strand
CGCACCGGGGAGCGCGGCAGCTCGGGAGGGAAAGATGCCGGCAAAGATCAGGAATCACAGAAACGCTTGGGAAAGCTCCGGGGAGAATAAGTTTACGGGGATCAGAGCGATGTGGAGGGAGCGCGCGCTTCCCACCTCCGAGCCCTCCGAAAAGAGCAGTTCTTCACCGGGAACCCTTTGTCATAAATCAGCGCGGCGCTCTCCCTCCTCCCGCTCCCATCCAGCCGGTAACTGCACTCCCCGAACTTGCTTGGGCTTGTCCCCGAGCCAGAAGGTTTTGTCGGTGCACCCGGGCTGGGTTGGGTGGGAAGAGGTGCCACGTCCCACCATCGGGCTCCAGCGCTCGGTGGGTCTGGCCGGGGAGCAGCGCTGCTCGGGTAAACACAGAACGGGAACAAAAGGGGACGACAAGGCAGAGCAAAAATGAGTGGGTGAAGTTTCTGAATGCTCGAAAGCCTCCCGGTTTAGGACTTAATAGGATGTTGGCTTCAGCTGGTATTTGAGCTAACTGGAGTTTTACAAAGTGGGTCGTGCACCGTGTTGCTACCCCGCCAGCATTATAGGCAGCGTTTCGCATGTAGGCGACCCTGTCTGAGACCCCGCAGAGACAGGCAGGGTTAGAGCCGTGCCCAGGCCAGGATGAGGACTCGGTGCCCGAGCTCCTGCGTGTTGGACGTGTCTGGTGAGACACGGGCTCGGGCAGCAGCGCTTGGCTCTGGAGAGATGTGGCAGCAAACGGGGACAACTCGCCGGCACTGCCTGCGCTCGCTCAGCAGAGATGGGAGCTGGAAGACAAACTGACACAAAGGAAAACTGAAGTCACTGGTGTTCTGCACGCTGGGCGCAATAAATTAAATGCAAGCTGTAAACAAGGATGTGTGTGTTGTAATCCAGATCTTTAAAATCTGAACAGGTTTGAAGGTAAGATGGGCAAAAAGACTAACTTAAAATAAGGTTCCTAAATCTGTGTTCCATCTTCTAAACAAATGAGTTTAAACATCTGAGCAGTATTTTTCATAGAAGCCTAAATATTGCACATTTACTTGTGAGTCTAAAACATACCTTCCGCAGCACACAACCTAACTGATGAAGAATTTGAATATATTCAAAAGTAAGGCAGATCCTTCACACTTTATGTAACAAAACAAAAAAAAAACTTAAAATGAGAAAATTCTCATTCTCTATAGTGCAGTAATAGATGTCTTTAAGTTGTAAAAATGTGATGATTTTTATCATATTAATAAGCCAATACTTTAGCCTGACAAAAATTTATGGGTATGCTAGGCTTCAAAAGCTGGGAGGTTTCAAAAATTGGTTGTCACCTTTGCTGGGACTGCTCATGACTTAACTGAAAGTAGCCTAGATCTTTGTATGCTTTTTTTTTTCACTAGTCGCATTCTTTCCCACCCCATAACTTTTGTTACTCAAGCTCAAAAACTTACCTCAGCAACAGATTCTCAGGGTATCAGAGTGCAGCGCAGGAGCTGTTGTGAGGCCGGGCGTGCCAGGACAACCGTGGGGCGACAGCTGGAGGGGACGATTCCTTTTCCTCAGCAACTTCAATTTGCTGCGGATTGCCTTTAGCGAAGAAGGTAGGAGAGGTTGCGTTAGTTATAACAACTGCTACAAGTGATATCCCAAGCAATAACGGCTTTTAAAAATTGATACTGTCAAGATAGCCTGGAATTAAAGTAGGTTAATGTTTCTTTAAAGACCAGCGAGCAGTGCGCTAGCAGCTGGGACCATCTGCATCAGATGGTGAGTGGGAACTGAACCTCTTGGCCCTGCTGCTTCACCACTTTCTTCATTACTGGGCGGGTTGGGCCTCCACACATTAAATGCACCAAAACCACGAATTAGGCAGGAAGAATGGTGGGAAGAACTTGGCCAGACTGAGAAAACGAGCCACCCCATGAGGAGCAAAACATGAGTCCAGTACCAGGGCAGCACTACAAGTGTGGAAACCCAGCGGCTCGCGTGGTGTCCAGGGAGCAGCTCTGCCCGGGTGGGAGGCATTGTGGAGCCGCAGAGCAGGGAACTGCTGCACAACGCCCTGCTTGAGGAGCCAGGCTTGCTGAGGCTGGTCAAAAGTTAGAGGTAAATAAAAGTTAGAGGCTGTTCGATTAGCAGAAGTTTAGTTTGCCTCCTTGTACACAACTGCAGCTTTGGCTGGTTTTAAGAAGGGGATTTTCTCCCAAAAGAGCGGATGTTGGCGCAGCTCCCGGTTCCCAAGGAAAGGTTATCTTCAGCACAACTCCACCCACCCCCCTCACCCACCAGTGTGGGATTTGAGGATTCCAGCTCTGATTTTTTTGTTTCTCCTGCTTTGTGTATTAAAAACATATTTAAATAATCGTGCGCTTGGCCTGGGCATCTGGTGTGCCCCAGCATTTCAACACGCCGCCCGTGCACTGAGATCACACCGTGCTCTGCCAGACAAGTCGCAGATGAGCGTGGGTCTGGGCATGCTTACGCTGGTCCTCGCCTTACCCCTGGGAAAGCTCTGCCACCTCTCCTGAGGGTGAATCCAACCCCTTTCAGTCCGTGAGGGGTCTCCTATCCCAATCGCATGCTTTCCTTTGTAAGCTGATAGTTTCTGGCATGTGTGGTGTCCCTTTGACTGGGATTCATTCAGAAGCTTCCACACGCAAATGCTGTGCAGCCAGGAGAGCTCAGCTGACACAGCCCCTCACCCCAAAGTTTCCTCATCCCGGGGCTGACACCATGGGACAAGCCTTGCCAGCTCTCTGCACCCTGGTCTCCATGTGTGGAAAATACAGAAAATCCTTGTTCACATCCTCTGGGAAGTCCCTGGAGATTTATGGACACAGTGTGGTTGGAGAGAATACACAGAGCTGGTCTGTAGAGCATGGCAGTTGTGAAATGTGCCACAAAGCTTGTGACCCTTCCATTAACGCAATTAATCCCGATGTTAAGGATCCAGAGCCTGCAAACATCATTCTGAGGCACAGAAATGTGATGTCTGCTTTCCGAGTTACAGAATGTTATCTCAGCTGAAAGATCAGCTTTAACAAGAATTGTCTTGCTCGGGGATTAGCAGAGAGGAATTTCATTTCCGTGTCTCACGCTGCAGATGGCATTACCTCTGTAAACTTTCTGACACGGGGATTGTTTGCTTTTATATATAGTAACATGGGCATACATACCATAGGACTGGGGTTTCAAGGCTCTTCTTCGATAAGAATAAATCACTTATTATCTAGCTAGGGACTGGCAAGTTCATGGGGCAAATCCATCTTGCACTTGGGGTTTGTGTGGCTGTAATGGAGAATCCAGGATGTTTCTGAGCTTTCCGTTGCTTTGTTCTAGGAGAAAACGTATTAAAATAGATATTTAAAACTTGAACTTCTGAATGTTCTCCCTGCACATTTGTCATAAACGCGTCAAATTATGGAGTTTGATAGAGGCTGACTCCCTTCTTACATTAATTTATGTCCTGGAAGACAATATTTCTTGCTATGAATATCTTGCAGGAATAGAACATTTGGTCTGAGTGAAAAATATGGCCAATTATTTTCACTCTTTGTCTCATACCAGGTCCTATTCGGGTAACTGTGTCACGCTTGAAAAGGAGTCTGGAGTGTTTTCATTACTGCTATTTCTGAAGGAGCAGCTCTTGTGATTTGCAGGAGAGTAAGGCACAAGTGACAGCCCTCGAGGGCCAGCATCGCTGCTCCCAGCTCCAACAGGTGGAAACACGCAGCTCCGGTGGTGACTCTGCTGGTAAAAAGGTCCCTTTAAGGGTGACTTTACCCATCTCTGCTGGAGGCAGCTTAGAAATGTGTCCCAGAATCTCCTTCCTTGGTGTTGCCTTAAGGGAAGGTGCAAAGGAGTGACTTGACAGCAGATATCCTGTCACATACACCGTGGGGAGAGAAAAAGGCAGCCACAGGCTTTGTCGCCTTGTTTATTTCCAGAGAAGACTCCTAAAGATCACGGTGGATTCTTTTGTTTTAGACTCCCAGCTGGCGTATTGAGGAACATTAAGGGACCAGATCCCCCAGTGAAGCAGTCCCCAGGGCTGAGAGCTGACACTCTTAGCCATCACCTGCAGCGGTCTCTCTGTACACTGAGGCTTGTGATCTGTCTTGTCTCTGGGCTGTGAGTAAAAAGTCTGAAGGTTGGAGTTCTTTTTGGTCCTTTTATTTCTTGGTTGTAGAGAATTGATTTTCTAATTTGCCTTTAAACATAGTGATTGGGAAGCAGAGAACGTCATTGCAGTGGGAAAGAAGGCAACTGAGTAAGGAAGATAGTTAATCGAGTGAAGTGAACCGTGTCTTTCACGGTTAACATCTGTTTAAAACCTATTCCAACTATTGGAAAAAAAAATTTTGGTAATGCTTCAGCATCCTTCCTCTTTCAAATAAGTTGCGAGCTCACAGTTAACATCCTCATTTACACCTAAAATACGCTAGAAAGACAAGAAGTAAAAAAGAAACTTGAAATTCTTGTGACAAAACGCAAGGGCCAAAAGAAGATTGCAGGCCCTTGGCGTCCACCAAGGGAAGGAAAAGAAAGGAGCAGCACCAGGCTGGGAAGCAGCTCTCTGTGAGCCGCGCCGCACGCTCCAAAGAGTTATGCCCAGCCACAATTGCTGGCTTGTTGAAGATTAATCTAGTTAGTGACCCAAAGGAAAACACAGAAACAATATGATCAGCTCAGCAGTTCTAAAATAATTTTGGTCTCTATTATGTCATCCTCTTTAAATACCAATTGTTTGTTGCTGGTCCTGTTGCCTCTCAGCACTATTATTAAGAGCCACTATTTGCCATTTGTTCTTTCCTGTCCTCTGAGCAATAACTTCCTCTCTTTGCGTTTCTTCTTCCCAAGAGCTGGACATCTGTCTTCCTCCTCGTTACGACAAACAAGCTCAGAGCTCTTCTCTTCACTTCTCTGTGTCAGCCGAAAGCTGTGTTGTGCTCCCTGGGGCTTTCCTCTTCTCCCACGAGCATCACAGAGCCACTGCAGCCCTGGGCAGGCCAGATGTGCGGGTGGGCTGGGGCTACAGGCAGCTGGGCAGCGGTGGGAACTGAATCCTGAGAATTCCATGAATGTAGATGCTAATAGGAAAACATTAGTTCCAAAAGTGGGGTTAAAAAGTTGCTTATTTGCCTGGGAAGTGGGAAGCGACAAGCAAAATCTCCCCTTTGCATGCCAGTTTTTAAGGACCGCAAAGGTTTCAGGAATAAGAATGAGGTGCAGTTTGAGGCATCTGGTCTTTAGCTTTTATAGAGATAAATTTAAACATCTGCAAGTTGTCATAGTTCTAATGTGGCTTTTCTTGGAAGCAGAGGCATCAACCGACCACTTGTATTGAAGTGCAAAGTATCTGAAATTAAGAGACCCAGAGTCCCTTGAAATACTGACCTGTTTGAGCACCTTGAGCAGAGAGCAGCAGGTGCACGAGGGGATGCTGGCGAGCGAGGTCTGTGCTAGATGGAAGGTTTTGTTGTGGACACTGTTTCCCCCACACCGGGCTCTGCAGCACAACTGAGCACGGGGCTGATTCAACAACAGGTCTGGGATGCACAGCTCGCAAACGTGCACAGTTCAGGACATCTCCTGATGCCCCATGGTGGCCTGCTTACATAACGTCACTTGCATAATGCCAGCGAGCACGCTCAGGGTCTCTCTCTGCCCAGATTAAGGTTCTCTTGGGTTTTGTGTCACTTTCATGCTCCATTTGAAATTGCACTTTAGTTCACCACAAATCCCAGCTCCTTCTACACGAAGTGTGTGAGCACGGAGCCAGTGGGGCTGCAAGGGTTGTCCCTTCAGCCTCGAGTTCCCATCGCCTCGCACTTGGAGCATCTGTTTGACTTCCAGCCCAAACTGCTGGATTATTCACAAAAATGATTTTCCCTCCAGCAGCTCAGATAGTTCAGTCTTGAACCTTTGCCAGGGTGGTCATCTCTCTTCTGTGGGAGATCGTTTGTTTTCTGGAGAGTCTCAGAGAAGCCAGCCTGAACTTGGGAGAACCGAGATCTTCTTGGCAAAGAGGAGAGAGTGGCTGTTAGACACTGGGGAAGAAAGTTGTTGTGCATTTTTTCCTCCAGAATTTTCTTTCCAGGGTGAGTACTCTTAATTACCACAGAGTAATTGCTAGTGGGTGAAATCCAAGACCTTGCAGACTGTTTGGTGACTTTGCTTTGGGCTGGGTTTCACTCACTCCTCAGCTCTGTGAGAGACTGAACAGATACCATGAAGAGCAAGGGATAAAGCGAGAGGGGGGTGATTTGCTTTGGTTTTTGAACTCACAAAACCTGAAGTTTTAGCAGTGTTGGTAAGCAGAGTTAAAAGCCCCAGGATCTTTAAAAATCTGTCTTGCTGGCTGTGGGATTCACGTTGCCAGAGGGATGCTGAGGTCACGTCCTGAGGGCAGGATTTGTCCCACCCCAAAGCAGGTCACTGCAACCAGACGGAAGAATCACGTCCTGAAAGTCCCCGTTTCTCCCCCTCGGCTGCGAGGGGATGGCTCAGCTCAGCCCTCGGCACTGGGACTCAGGAACAAGTGTCCAAACCTCAGTCACCCACTGGGAAAGCAGTTTTGCAGATGGAAACATCCCCACTCCTTCTCCAGTGGCTCAGGCTCCCCAGGCTGGTGCTAGGTTTGGCAGAAGCAGCTCATTTGTCCAGAAGAAAGAGATGGTCAGATCTTCTCTTGTTGGGGGGAGAAGGGATCTGCCTGTGTGGAACCAGCACGATGATGATAAACACAGCCTGTGAAATGCTGATGCTTGCTAGAGCCCTGCTGGGTGAGGCACACGGTCCCCCCCATCCTGGGGAGTAAATTGAATGATGAGGTGAGAGCGGAGCCACCCAGCACACACCGAGACTTCGCTCAGCCCCGTCATTACGGTGAGACCCTCGTCACGGTGCGATGACAGTGCCCGGCAGGGGATTTGGTAGGAAGCGGCCAATAAGGGGCCAGGCTGGCTCCAAATCCAGCTTTTTGCAAAGCCCCAGATAAAACAGACTGGCAGTAATAAGGCGAGAAAGGTTAGGACGAGAAGCATTACAGCAAATCTGGAGAGGTAAGGTGATAGCTTTGTCTGAGGCGCGTAGAGCATATGGCCCCGACTGTTGTGCAGGGGAACACAAGAGCTCGGTCAGTCTGTGAGCGGGGTGTTATTTCCATGTCTGCAGAAGTAGAGGTTTATTTGCTGATGTTAAAAAATTAGATAACTGGGGGTTCTCACTGAAGCCAACCATAGATTTTCTGTATCTTCATAGCTTGTGTGCTCACTCCGCGTGATAACTAAGCTTCGTAACCTGCTGGCTGCTTTTAGGTTCCAGGTTCTGAAACTGAGATTTGTGGTCAGAAAGCGTTGAGGATCTTGCCACTTGTGGAGCTGGAGTGTTAGAGGATCCATTTTTTTGTTGACCGCTCTTTCTCACTGGTCAGATTCACATACAGAAACAGAGACAGAGCAAGTGGTTGGTTAGAATGAAGATGTGAAAACATAAATCTTGCTAATTTAAAGCTGAACATAAGATGCATCTGTCCTTTTTCAGCCTAAGATTGAGAGTTATTGCTGTACAAAAATTGTGATGAGCCTTTTAAACTGTTTGTGACAGCGTAGGCTGAAGCTTTTCCTAGGCAGTGGTAATCTCTTCTGCAAACCACCTCACAGCGATGTGACATGTCTCCACCTCCAGCCCTGCCATCCCCTGCTGTTCTTCTCCTCTCCTTCCCCTTCCCCTCCATCCCTGCTGAAAAGAAAAAAAAAAAAAATCGTAGCAGCTGTTGGAAAGTATAGCCCGTTTGTTTTATGGTGCCGCTTCAGGAATATGATCCAGATCCTACATGAGAGAAAGCAACAGAGCAAACAGGGGGGAGTTTAGCAGCTCTGGAAAATAACTTGCTCGTTTTAAGTCTAGTATCCAACGTCAAATCTTCATAGCAAGGTTTGGAGATAAAGCAGGACTGCTACTAAAGATTTTCGCTCAGAAATCAGAGACTTTGCTAGTTTAATGCAAGTAATTTTAGCATTTGTTAGTTGTTTAGTACAAAATTTCAAGTGCATTGAAATGTCTTGGAGTGGCCTGTAGCAAGAGGTGCCGGTAATGAGGGTATTAAGATCTGAAGACATTCTGCACAGTAACAATGCGATTCTTACTGGGGATTATGTTTAATTTACTTTGGCACTTTAGGTAAAGAAACGAGATTCTCTGTGGAAGGCACTTGTGTTCATTATTCTGACTCCTGATTTCAGTTAGTTACAGGGCACAAAAGACACAAAAGCAGAAGAATATGCTAAAACTGGCAGCAGCCAAAACCATTCATAGTTCTACGCCTTGGGTTTCTGCCAAGCAATTAAATAGAAACTCGAGGTATTTATTTTTGTTGTCAGGTCAAAAAATCCACTCTTTCTGTCAGCTCCTCTTATTCCTAGAGGGAAAACTCCTAGAAAAGTCTTAAGAAAAATCCAATTGCTGTTCCATAAAATGGATGTAGCACAGGTAGGATGCATCTAAAATGCAGCCCATGGGAAGAGGCGATGTTCCAGAAAGCTGCTCAGCCCAGCTCTCCTGCTCTTTGCTCAAAATTTCCTCTCTCTCTCTCTCACGGAGGCACTGACCCGATGTCTGCTTCCTTCCCTCCGCAGCTCTCCATGAAGGAGGTCGGCGACGGGCTGCACGAGCAGATGAACTGCATGATGGGCGCCCTGCAGGAGCTGAAACTCCTCCAAGTCCAGGCAGCTTTGGAGCAGTTGGACATCTCAGGGAGCCGAATCCCCACTCCTGGCACCGAGTGGCACCCGTGCTGCCGCGGCGGCAGAGCCATGCCTGTGGCCCGCAGGGACCGGGCACCAGTGGAGGAGCCCAGCCCAACGTCCCTCGCCAGATGAACTGCATGATGGGCGCCCTGCAGGAGCTGAAACTCCTCCAAGTCCAGGCAGCTTTGGAGCAGTTGGACATCTCAGGGAGCCGAATCCCCACTCCTGGCACCGAGTGGCACCCGTGCTGCCGCGGCGGCAGAGCCATGCCTGTGGCCCGCAGGGACCGGGCACCAGTGGAGGAGCCCAGCCCAACGTCCCTCGCCTGTGCCGTGCGCCGGCCGGCAGATTTGTCCCGTCCCACTGCGCTGCCGGAGGGCGGCCACCTTCGAGACACCCCCTCCTCCTTTGGGGGCCTCTGCGGCGAGGGCGTCTGTCACCCAAAGGGACCTTCCCCTGCACCGAGCAGGGCAGAGCGTGACCACCCAAGGACATTTGAACCCAGCAGCCCTGGTACAGCCAGGCGGGGGGAG
>NW_009721688.1:8926-11133 GCF_000703405.1 Apaloderma vittatum | reverse complement strand
GGATAACATCTTTGCAGACTTGGTTGGGAACTGGTTGGATCTGCCGGAGCTGGATAAGAAAGGGGAGAAGAGCGAGGCGTCCCTCCCCACAAGCAGGTCCCAGGAGCTCTGCAGGAAGTTCTCCCTCACGGCCAACATCTTCAAGAAGTTCCTGAGAAGCGTCCGGCCCGATCGAGACAGGCTTCTCAAGGAGAAACCTTGCTGGCTTCCGCCTGAAGATAAACAGCCCGAAATTTCTAAGAGATCCAAAAAGATGAACAAACTTAAAGGGACATTTTACTTTCCGCTTCATGGGAACATCCAGAACCATCACGGCAAAGCGGAGAGGTGCTCGAAGGCAGAAAGCAATAGCGAGAAACCCAAAATTGGCACCAAGAAAGTCCATGAGACCATAGACTGCACCCAGTCTGGGTTTGACATCAACACAGCTGTTTGGGTCTGAGTTTGTCAGTGTTCTCTGCTCTGAGGAGCATCTGTTTCACACTGGAGAGGAGCTGGAGGCCCCACACTTCTTCTCAGGAGACCCTCGAGCTCCCAGCAAGGACTGAGCTGAAAGAGGAGTCCTCTGCAACATGTACTGCTGGCTCCAGCTGCCTGTGGCAGCCTGAGCAGCAGTCGATGCAGCCACACATGGCGAGGTTTTTGGGGACTGGTACTTGCAAAAATAATCAGAATTTTTAGCAGCTTTAGGGTGAGCGGTGCCACAGACTACTGGCTCCTGGCTTACGATAGCCACTGTGGGCCCATTCCCTCCTCTCTGGTTAAAATAATTGCAGCACAAAATTCACCGTGTGCATGTGTGTGTATGAGTGTGCAAATATATATATAGTTTTTTAAGAAAAAAAAAACCCTATTCCTGCTTGTGTGCACTTAAAATTGGGTTATAAGCTAGGCAGTTCAAGGATACCTGAAGCACTTGTTATTTAAATGGAAAGAAATAAGTTTGAATTTACAAGACTTGAACCATTGCTAAGTGGGGTGCTGAGCCCCAGCTGTGTTGCACTTCAGCCGCGGGGCTTTCCCCAAAACTGCATCTCTGTTGCTTTCCCAGCATCTCTTCTGCCTCTGCCAGTGAAACCAGCAGGACACAAGGCTCCGCTCATGGAAATTTGTCACCCTCGAGCTCTCAGCGAGTTTTGCTTCTCCCCGCAAGCCCTTTTTCCCACCGGTCGCACCAGATACAATGTTTCCACGTTCACTGTTGGGGTTGCTCTGAGATACAAAGTTGCAACAGGCGTTTGTTGTTGTTTCCTGTCGCTGTTGTGTACAAACCGAACCAGGTTCCTCAGTGTCCGGCTCTCCGAGAGTTACCAATAAAGTGTTGTCCGTGTCCAGCGGGGCCGTCTCCATCCCGGCACCCCCTCGGTCCGGCTTTTCTCCAGGGCAGAAGCTGCTGGGGCTTCCCCAAGGGTCGGGGGTCGGAGCAGGGAGCACCCGCGGGTCGTGTCAGCCTGTTCCCAGCCCGGACCGGGGAGTCTGGGGAGCGGCCAGGAGAGTTTCCATCCAAGGAGAGGTTATAAATCATGCCGGGGAGGGCAGCTACAGCCAAGAGGTCCCTGCCAGGCCCCAGCGGTTCTGAACAGAGCCCCCCGGCCGAGATGGGCTGCTCTGGGGTCCCCCCCATTTCCACCAGCCGGGAGCCACAGATGCTCCGTGCGCGCAGCAGTGTTGTGTTGCAAAAACCTGTTCCGCTCACTCCAAGTTTAGGAAGGGCTTATGTGCAAGCCGTGGTAGTATTTTTGGTTTTTTTTAAACGTGCAATTCTATTCCTGTTGTAACTTCCCAAGACAGAAAGACCCATGGAGCAGAGGCATGGAGAGAGATTTTTTTTCCCTTGCAAATTAAATATAGGCACAAGACAAGCCCTGTTTCTGCCCATACAAGGAGACAAGCGGGTCAGCATCTGAAAGCTATGCTCAGCACCACGCTCAGTACTTTTTCAGGAACCTGAGCTGAAGGCAAGCTTTTGTTTCTCCTCCTCACAGACTTGACATCTTGTTGTTTTCCCCCTTTGTTTCCAAGAATGCCAAAGGGCTGTTTCTAAAGCATTTTGCTTTCCTTTTTTATCAGCAGTTCCCCCTCTTTGTTTCAAATACACCCTCCTAGCTCCCACCGACCCTTCCCAGGGTCAGGGAAGATGACAGGAAGCTTTCTATAAGCAGTAGCACAAGAGAGAAACAGCTTCCCCTGCACCAGCCTCAGTCCCC
>NW_009721688.1:8339-8874 GCF_000703405.1 Apaloderma vittatum | reverse complement strand
CACGGCCCCCCACTCCCCCGGGAGCCCGCGTGGACCATCCCTGCCTGCACTGACGACTGAGCCCCACGGCAAGAGGAGCAGCCTGCTGGGTGGAGGGAGAGCTGATCACCCACACCAGGGGCTCTTTAAGGTTGTCACCCATCATTGCCCTCAGCTGTGGTGAGTGTGGTGGGCAGAGGACAAGACAAGGGGCCAAGCTGAGTTCGGTGGGGGGGGGGCATGGACACAGACAGGGACACAGCGACGCTTCGTCTGAGAGGTGAAGGGTGCACCTCTGCAGGTGGTTCCCTCTCCAAGGCCGTGCAGTACCCAGGAGGCGGGATGTGTTTATGCAGAACATGAGGAGATCTGGAGCCTAAAACGTGCACTGGAGCTTTGTCCGTGGGAAAAGTGTTTCTCGGGGCTTTGCCAGCCCCATCTCCAGCCGCCTCCGAGGCTGCGCAGCCCAGGGCTTTAGGAACCCAGACCCACTTTGCCAGCACACGTGGTCCCTCGCAAATTCTGGCTTCCCCCCAGCAGCTGTTGCGGTGCCGCT
>NW_009721688.1:7051-8228 GCF_000703405.1 Apaloderma vittatum | reverse complement strand
CTGTCCCTGCTCGGAGGAAACACTATTGTTCCTAATTTCGCGTGGAAAGGGCAGTTCCCGGCCCCAGCTGCCGCCCACGTGTTCCTTTCCCACCCGAAATAATCGCTCCTGCTGCGGCTGAGCGTTCCGCTCCGGGGACCACGGAGGATGAGGACAGGGCTGCCGCCGGTGTTTGCTTTGTTTCTTCTTTTCTCAAAGGAGCAGATCCTCAGCAGAGCTCTTTGCACAGGCAGCTCAACAGCCCAGCATAGCTTCAAATGTATTTATGTTCTCCCTGCATCTTAAGTGTGTCTTCAGAGGATTTTTTTTTGTCAAAATAGGCTTTTCCAGGGTGTTTGCAGTGACAAGTTCAGTGTGACCTAGGCCTGAGACAGCCACTTGAAAATTAAATGTAGCTGGTTCTCAAGGTTCTTAAGAGGAAAAAATGTTTAATAAATATTCTTTAAGAGACATTCAAATAATAAAGAATATCAGCCAAGCCAGACATCCTACCTAATTTAGTCTCCAGAGCAAGACCTGCTAATAGATCAGGGTAGGATTTGTGAATTACCATTTCTCTTCTCTAGGGACTTTTCCTGAAATTATAATGGCTTTTCCTCTTTTTTTTTTTTCCGTGAAACTGCCATGAAATAGTTCCCCGTTATTAAGTATGAAACCTACCTAATTAGCACAATGACAGCCTTTAATGAGGCCTTGGCTCTGTTCTGCGTCGTTGATGGGAGTGGGTAATACCAAACCCAGGACAGTAATTACAGAAACACGTTTCCCCCCCCGTGAACTCGCCCCGTGGAAGGCAGCAAAGACAAATGAAGCTCGGGTGTTCGGATTTATTAGAAATCTGTTCACAGGGTGTGCTGAGCCCGGATGGGATCAAAGTTAATTTGATGCCGATAACACCCATTCAGACACCGGGGAGGAACGAGGGAGCTGCTGCTCCAGCTGAGGGCGGGAGGTTGTGGCTGGATGCGGAATAACTCTGAGAGAGGCTGGCAACCTCCCGCCGAGGCCGGGGCAGGGTGAGCAGGAACGTGTTCGGTGCCTCTGGGGCTTGCAGGATTCCCCTTGAGCTCAGCCGGCCCTGGCCCCGGTGAAGCAGAGAGGTGCTGGATCTGGCCCCTGTGGCTTAAGGCATGGAGGGGATTTGGCTCTTAACATTAACGGAGCTGCTTTTCCCGGA
>NW_009721688.1:3221-7010 GCF_000703405.1 Apaloderma vittatum | reverse complement strand
CCATTCTAACCCCCCGGTCTTCCAGCCAGATGGCCTCCAGAAGGCTCACAAATGTGCCTGTAATTAAAAAGCCTTTATTTTCAAAACCATTTCGCAGCTTATTCTTCTGACAATGAGATGGGGCTTCTTAGGCTAATGCTGGGCAAGACGAAAGGAAAATACAGGCTGGCTGCTGCCCGGCGTGTTTTCCTTTCCCGTTGACACAGGTTATATTTACTATTTACCCGCTGAAGCTGAGGAACCCACGTGTCCTGCAAATCTGGGCCACTGCTGAAGCCTCCCCAGGGCCAGCACTCGTCTTCCCTAACGATGCTCAGCTCTGTCCCCGTTAACCATCCGTGCTGATGCACCTAACTAACCTGAAAGGCTTTTTGACTGCAGACTGAGCAAATTTAACAATTTCCCCTCAATTCCCCTCATACTGAGCCTGGCCGGAGAGAAACAAATGGCCACATCCTTGCTGAACGGAGATCATTTAATTCAAAATCCAGCACTGTTTTATTCCCTCCAGCACATTCCCAATCACCCTCATCTTATTCCTCAGCATCAGAATCCCTTCTACTTCTCTAGGCAGCATTTCTAAAACATGGATCGCACCTCTCCAGCATCCCAGTCTCTGCAGAAAGAGGCTGTATTTTCTCTTTCCTTTTGTCCAAGTTCATTTGTATCCACGTGGCATTTCTAATCACGAAATCATACCCCCTTCCAGCTGGCAGGCAGCCTCATGTGCTGGTTTTAAAGCACAAATAAAATCCAGTTTTCTGCAACAATTGCCAGAGCCCAGGCTCACCCTCCCCGTTGGGGCTGATGTGCTCAGTCCCCCGCTTGCCTTCCTGCAGCCGGGGGGGGTCAGTCCCTCTCCAGTCGCTTCTCATCTGCCTGATTTTTCGGGAGCGTTCCCTGCAATCGCGGCACCGAGCAAAGCCTCTGAGCTGGCTCAGATTTCTTGGCTTTCGCTGAACAGGAAAGTGAAAGGGGGGAAATCAATATCCCGGAAAGAAGAAACGCCTGATCCTGTGTTGGTGCTCACCTTGGGCAGGCTGGAGGTGAATTCAGAAATCACTTTTCCATGTGCCGTCAGCGCAGGCTGAAATCCTACCGAAGCTGAGAGGCTGAGGGGTCCCAGCTCACGCTCGCTCTGCCCTTTGCACCGAAGCCCACCCGGGCCCCTCTGCAAGCACGAGGGGAAGGGGCTGGAGGCGGCCACAGCCTCAAGGTGGGAGAGCAGCTCCGGGCTGACCCCGCTCACAGGGCCGGGGCTGGGGTCCCCAGGGGGGCGGGAAGCAGAGCTGGCTGCTCGTGGCACTGAGGGGTTCACACAGGCTTCCCCGCCCGGCTTCCCGGGGGGCTGTGGGGGTCCCACTGCTCCGGTGACGAGGAGGGACATCCACTCCCTCGTCAACAGACTGAGCCAGCGATTCAGGCTGGACCTTCCCAGAGGGCTTTGCCACGTTGGTGACATCGGGCTGGAGTGAGCGATGTGACATTTCAAACCTAGAGATAATGAACGTGACATCGTGTCAGGTTTAATTAGTCCCTCTGCTCTGCCGGCGACGGCCGCTGCGGAGGCAGAGCCTGGCTGAGGGCTGGCAGAACTCAGGGCTCTCCCCTCCGAAGGCTCCACAAGCCGGGGGCAGCCCTGGCAGGAGGCTCAGGGACTCACATAAGCAGTTGCCCAATGGAGGGGTTGCTTTTTTCTTAAATGCATATGCTAACTGCAACTTCCCTTGGCCTAGTTAGGATAATTGAAGGGTCGCTCCAGGCGCCCGCATTGTATTTTCTGTCCTCTGTGGTCTGTAACAATCTTCTGCTGCCGAAAAATCTCCTGAGAGGATCAACTGGGGTTTTCCAGAGAGCAGGAGTGTTGCAGAATACCCGTCACCTCCGAAGGCGCTGCAGCACCAGCTCCCTCTGGGAGGGCAGCGTGAGAAGAGGACCCAGGTAACAGCACCTCAGAAGCAGTGTCAGGGCGCTCCCTGCTCAGACCTTCCCCCTCCTCGTCTCTCTTCCAGACCGATTACTGAGAGTTTGCACCCAAAGGCAGCCAGCCAGGCGTTTATGCGTGCAGCTGCCTGATCTGCATGCGCTCATGCTAATTGTGTGGAAAGGATTCAGGGCTGGCTTTGTGCTGAGTTTCCTGTCCCCTGAATCGAGCTCTGCGTGTAAAAAAAGGAGATGGGGTCCCCTGGATTTGAAAGAATTCAAGAGGGGATCTTTCTCTCCACTGCTCACCTGTTTTTCAAATGTGTCACTGGTGTTAGTGCGGCTGTCAGAAGAGTATCTGAGCTTTCCACAGCCCGCAGACGTTATTTGCCTTTCTAAGGTGTCTCCTAAGATGAATGGGAACAAACACCCCGCTTGCAGCTACAGAGTCTTGGGAAATCCACCGGAGATAAGATGCATTGCCAGGAAAAGTTGAGCAAAAGTCCTTCGGCAGAGGTTTTATAGGACCTCTAAATCACTCGACGACGGACAGGATTAGACACTCACCCTGCCTGTAAAACAGCAAAACCTTCTGTTTCTTACAAACAACCTGGAGGGTGACTCCTCCTGCCTCCTTTTCCTCTGCTGAGGAGCACGGGAGCCGCGGCTGGGCTGGGATGAGCCCACTTGAGCTCCTGCTCCTCGTGTGTGTCGGCTAAACCCCTTCTAGAACAACCTGTCACTCCCGCAGCACGTCAAAGGTAAATTTCCCCATATCCCTACTGGGGGAGAGATTATGTTCCCAGCAGGGGTTCAGGGTTGTGGTTTTTTTTTTCCATAATATGATTTAATGTGACAAGTGTAATTAGATGTGACGCATCTTTGCAGCAATTCACTACCTTGGAAAACCACAAACAAGCTTAAAATAAAACAGAATGCACAGGCTCACATCTCTCTGTGCATCGCAGATGGAAAAAATAAGCACCAAGTTAAGGACTTTTCAGTGTTTCCTTTGGGAGACAACAAAGTCATGAACACGATACTATAAATTAATTATTTAGACCCCAGCCCTGCAATGAGAGCCATCTGGGCAGATGCCTTTACCCTCACCAGAGCCCCCTTGGAGTTAATAGCACTCTACGCAGTAAGAAAGATCTGTCCACTGCACCTCGTAATGGATTGAGACTTCAGTCTCTGCCCTAAAACAGGCAGAAATAGAACAAAAATGGCTCTGAGTACTCCGGTTCTCAAGTCATTTAATTTCCTCTGGAATTAAGACAACACGTTAAACCTACAGCGATTTGCAAATGTACATGTTTGTGTGCTGAGACCTCAGAGCTCGCGCTGCCTCTCGTCCTTCCCAGCCCCACGATTTGCTTGGGAAGGGAAGAAAAAAAGAAAAAGGAGGGAAAGTCCTGCCCACCCTTCCCAGGGAAAAGACGAGCGAAAGAGTTAAAAGCTGTCTCCAGGGCAGGAGAACAAAAACGCTATTGCAACTCATCTTGCTCGCTGTGCTCATCTAATTACGTTATTTAACAGGATACCCTCTCATTGATTTTAATTACTCACGTAATTTGGGAAGTAATTCACAGCACATCCCTGCAGGGTGCATGAGTCTGAGCTGGGAACAATGTGCTCAAGTCTTCCTTGCTACATGAAAGGAGAAGATGGGGTGGGGAGAAGACGGGGTGGACGAGCCCGGCCCAGCAGCAGGCAGGGGAACACGACCGAGGTGGGGACAGAGAGGGCAGCGGCTCCGACCGGTTTCTCCACCAGCACTGGAGGCGTCAGCAGAGCTGGCATCACACTGCAATACAATATTGTCACCTGTGGGTCTTGTTCCAGGCTGTTTCTGGCCATCCGTGC
>NW_009721688.1:0-3143 GCF_000703405.1 Apaloderma vittatum | reverse complement strand
CCCCCACCGCCCCGGCCCCCAGCTGCCCCCAGCAGCTCCTTGTGTCCCGCTGGCCCCAGACCCCCTGGCAGAGCAGCTGCGCATTAATTGGCGCTTTGATAGCGGCGGGTTTCTGCCAGGGATGATTCGCTACTGTCGCGCTGACGGGGGGAGACGCTCGTCCCTTCCCAGCCAGCCCCTGCAGCTCTGCCTTCAGACGCTCCCGGAGCAGAGCCCACCTTGATCCCCGAGGACCGTTAATCAAGAAGTCCCTGGCGTTGTGGACAACTCAAAATGCTTTCAACCACAGTCCTCCCGCACTTTAATTTTGTGTTTTTTTAAATACGGTTGCAGACAGTTCGGCAAAATTGGGTTGTGTCTCCCCCAGAACACATTTGTTTGGTTTCTTCACCATCTTTTATAAGTTCCCGACTTAATTAGGATGCGAACAATCACAGAGGAATGTTTAATTAATATTATAAAGCAACAATGGGATGATTAAGCAAGTCTGGGCAGCTGCTATTTATACAGCGGGCATGTGGCACTTGTTGGGGGCGAGCGTGTCAAAGAGAAATCATTCCACCGACCTCTCTGTGCGATTTCATTGCTTGTTTTAATTGTCTGGTTTAGCCCTTTTCTCCTCTTTGTGTTCGCTCAGGCAGAGCAAGAGGAGCAGAGATTTAGCTCACACTCTCTTGTTCAGCTTAATTATACAGTGAAAGCTTTCAGCCGAGGAGCCTCTCTCCCACCCCTTCTCTTCCCCAGCCACGAGGTCTCCAGAACCAGCCAGCAGAGGCTTTGGGCAACAAATGCCCTAAAACTGGTCCAAGATTAGAATCTGGGAGGTCCCTTCAAGCAGAAAAATACCCCAGAGGACCCAGGGAGTTAAATGTACTCCTCAAAGGGTTAAGCAATGCTCTCATTGCACAGTGGCTTCATGGCACTGGTTTTTAGGGCATTTGCTGCTCGGAAGATATTTCCTCTTCGCTTCTCAGAAGCCTGCGTGCAACCTGAAGTAATTGTATTTGCCTTGGGTCGAACTCTTTTTGCAGCTTCTAAAAATAAACACTTGATTTCTTCTGCTTCCCTTGGAGCCATCTCCACTGAGAGCAGCAACCAAACAAATTGATAAAAAATTAAAGATGGGAATCCAACAGAAGTGAGACGGCAACAGCACACCCCCAGTCCCATCAGGAACGTACGACCCACAAAGCACAGCAGCAAATAAATTCATGTTTTCCAGGGGACGACACCTGATTCCAGAGGATGGAAACGCTGCTGGTCCTGTGCCCAGCTCCACGGACACGTCCGCACGTCCTGCCTTTGCCCCTAGAAAATCTTCTTCTCACAGAGCTCAGTCCCATGGGCAGCAGAGGAGACACCCAGGAGCCTTTTGCCTCCTTCCCAAGGGCAGGAGCTTTGCCTCCAGCTGCTCTGACTCATCCTTGCGTGTCTTATTCACCGCCTCACACTTACTCAATTATTATTTCAGCCCTTGCCTGGCTCTGGGAAGCTTATCTCACACCGAATCCTTCTCGGTCAAGCCCTAAACACGGATTGTTTCAGAAGGAAAGGGCCAAAAGCTGCCTGGCAGCTGCTGATCAGACTCTGCTCATGTACAGAATAAAGAGGAACACCCTGAGCTCAGGAGCGCAGCAAATCCAGGTCCTGCTCCCACAAAAACTGGTGTGAAACCTGCAGCAGGACAATCCAGAGTCATAAGAGTTCTAACATATCAAAATCAGAGCCCAGCTCAGCCACGCAGAGCCCGAGCAGCAGCGAGCACAGGAGAGCAGCGTCCTCGCTTTGTGCTCTGCCCTTGTCCCGTCTGGTCTTTTCAGCTGAGAGAGGGCACGGAAAGGGTTAATTGTGTAAGTCCCAACCGATGACAAGACCATCCCTTCACCTGGTTTCTTTCAATCCCGAGGGACCACATTTCTGCCCCAGAGCCCCGTGGGCCACAAGACCATTGGGGCTGATGGGCATCAGAGGTCTTCATAGATTTTCATGTTAAAATTAAACCAATGCGTTTAGATCAGAAAACTTCACTCCAAGGCCAGTAAAACACGCGCTGCCGCTCACTCTGTTAGAGCCTCCGACACACTGTCAGGACAAGGAAGTATCTCCCTGTGCTAGAATCCTGCGGAAAATGGACGCTTTCTCTTGCTTCCATTGAAATTCATGTACGTTTCCAGTGGGATTTCAGAAAACAAGAGGCTGCTGTTTGCCACTTCGGTTTCTTGCCAGAATTCTGGTGCTTCTGCACTAGACATTACGGAAAGTCAGTTGACCGAGACGCACGTTACCGGAGAGAAACCCGCAGGTACGTCAGGGCTGGCTCTGCTGCGTTACAGGAGGATGCTCCAGTTCGGTTCGTCTGTGCTGGAACACTCCGATCGTGTCGCAGGTTTAGCTGCCGGTTTGTCAAAGTCCATCCTCTGCCCTTTGCCCCGCAGCCCCGTGATCGCGCTGCGCCTGTCCCTGTTCCTGCCGATTAACCGTGACCAGCGCGCGAGACGGGCAGTATCGAGTCTCCCTCATTTCAAACGTCATTTATCATAAAGGATTATCCCACAGGGGCTCCTGTGCTGTCATATTTAATAACGTAAACTGCTCCAAATCCAATGAGTTTTCCTGCGAATTTAAGCCAGACTGACACAGCAGCTTGACACTGCTTATTTCCAAAGCTAAATGAAAATTGGTCGTAGGATGCTGGATATCTGCAGCCCTCAAAATGTTCTATCCACACACCGACCATGGGGAAGGTTGAGAAAAGGCATAAAATATCTGAAGTCAGCTTGTCTGATGATTTGTAACAACCTGGCTAGGAAAGGGCAGCAGAGTGGCAAACACTGCTTGCTTTCACCCAGCTCCACCATCACTCACTCAAAATGGGTTGCAAGAAACTTGATTTATGTTTAAAACCCTCACAGGGAAAAGAGGCAGAATGATTGCTAACTTCCCCTTTGCCGAGGAGCTCGGCTGGCGGTGCCTGCTGCTCTCCGTGGGGTCGTTCCAAAGGACACCCAGGGCTTTGCTCAGGTTTCCTGGCTGAAAACCAGCGCTCCATGGCAATGAATCCCGGGAGCCTCCAGCATCGTCCTGCCAGCGAAGGTGGTCCCGTGCAGCACAAGGTGGCCACTGCCCAGCACCGGCAGCGAGGG
>NW_009721687.1:0-8134 GCF_000703405.1 Apaloderma vittatum | reverse complement strand
CCAGCCATGGATGATGATATTGCCGCACTCGTTGTTGACAATGGTTCCGGTATGTGCAAGGCCGGTTTCGCCGGGGACGATGCTCCCCGTGCTGTCTTTCCATCCATCGTGGGTCGCCCCAGACATCAGGTAGGTGGCCGAGCTGTCTTTTATCAGACAAAGGGGAGGAGTTTTGGTGGAAGTTGTTCTTCTAGAGGCATTGAGCTTCAAGAAGCCTTTTTAATTGGCTTTATAATACAGGAGGCTTCTGCCCTGCAACGTGGCCGGTGGGGGGATGCAGCCTCCTGCAGAATTGTTGTGCTGTGTGTGCTGGAGGAGTTGGCTGAATGCCTTTTTTGATAAGGGGGACAGCAAAAGAACAGTAATTGGAGACCTGGCTTTGGGAAAATCAAGTTATTTGTCCAACGGGGCTTGCCCTTCAGCTGTACTTACTGCTTACTCTTTGTTGTGCAGGGTGTGATGGTTGGTATGGGCCAGAAAGACAGCTATGTTGGTGATGAAGCCCAGAGCAAAAGAGGTATCCTGACCCTGAAGTACCCCATCGAGCACGGCATTGTCACCAACTGGGATGACATGGAGAAGATCTGGCACCACACTTTCTACAACGAGCTGAGAGTAGCTCCTGAGGAGCACCCTGTGCTGCTCACAGAGGCTCCCCTGAACCCCAAAGCCAACAGAGAGAAGATGACACAGGTGTGTAAAGCTGGAGCTTGGAGCTACCGCAGATGATGCTGCAGGCCAGCTCTCCTCTTCCATGTTGTCCTCTCTCGTCCTTCACCACTGTTCTCCCTTTTTGCCATCTTTGCAGGGTTTTCCTTTCCTGACCTGAGTCTCCTCTTTGCTGGACCTTGACAGGTTTTGTTTGCTCTTCTAAGCTGGCTTTCTCAGAGACTGAACTAGCAACTTGTCTAACTGCTGTTTCTGACTAGACACACTAATCCATTTACCAGCCCTGAGTGACTGTACCGTAGTTGACCTGGCATTTGTTTTGTTCCTTGCTGTGACACGTGGATGGGTCTGTGGTGGTGGAGGTGTCCCTACCCAGACTCTGACCTGGCAGGTGTGGGTGGAGACCAGGCAAGATAAGCATGGACTTGAAGGGGGGAGTGGAGAGAAGTCTCTTACCCAGGGAAAAAAGTAAAACCACTTGCATGGACTTGGCGTAGATCTGTAGCAAGACCCATGCTTTTTGCTGTTAACTCAGACCCCTTCTTTTCTCTCCCTAGATCATGTTCGAGACCTTCAACACCCCAGCCATGTATGTAGCCATCCAGGCTGTGTTGTCCCTGTATGCCTCTGGTCGTACCACTGGTATTGTGATGGACTCTGGTGATGGTGTTACCCACACTGTGCCCATCTACGAAGGTTATGCCCTCCCCCATGCCATCCTCCGTCTGGATCTGGCTGGCCGTGACCTGACGGACTACCTCATGAAGATCCTGACAGAGAGAGGCTACAGCTTCACCACCACAGCCGAGAGAGAAATTGTGCGTGACATCAAGGAGAAGCTGTGCTACGTCGCCCTGGATTTTGAGCAGGAGATGGCCACAGCTGCCTCTAGCTCTTCTCTGGAGAAGAGCTATGAACTCCCTGATGGCCAGGTCATCACCATTGGCAACGAGAGGTTCAGGTGCCCTGAGGCCCTCTTCCAGCCATCTTTCTTGGGTAAGTCCAACTCTCCTAGGATACCCTGTACCCCTCAATGATCCTTTCTATAATGGGTCACCTGGAGACCATGGCAGCCAGTTAACCCTGTTATTGCTGGCCCATAGCAAGGTCTGTGCTGTCCTGCCAATTAGCCTCACTTTCCACACAGCCTAAAGCTGTTTGAGGGATGTGAGGCAGCAGAACAGAGGGTTGAGCCTGTCGGAGCCACGGCTCTGTAACATGTGCCTTCCCACTGAAGAGGCTGCTGGTCTCGGCTGCCCACAGTAACTCCTCAGGCTTCCTTGGCTGTGTCTGAGCCCTTGTTGACTTGACATTGCTTCTTGCTCACAGGTATGGAGTCCTGTGGTATCCATGAAACTACCTTCAACTCCATTATGAAGTGCGATGTGGATATCCGTAAGGACCTGTATGCCAACACAGTGCTGTCTGGTGGTACCACGATGTACCCTGGCATTGCTGACAGGATGCAGAAGGAGATCACAGCCCTGGCACCCAGCACAATGAAAATCAAGGTAGGATGGAGTTCGAGGGCACCTCTCTGCACCCTTGCTAATGCTGAAATGCAGAGTGGATGGAGGGGGAGGATAAGCTAAACTCCTGCTAGAAGAGATAGAAACCACACTTGTCTGGCGCAGCCTTTATGGCCTTGCTCTGGGCACTGTGGCATCCACCCAACTGTCTGAATAATGGGATTAGTGTAAATACCGGCTGCAAAGGAGGGACGTGGGTGTGTGAGGTTGTGTCTTAAGCCTGTTTGGACTTAATGGTATCTTGGCCAAGGCTAGATAAGGGAATTGGGCAGCGCTGTGCGTGGGCTGTGAGCAGAGTTCCAACGCCGTGCATCTGACCGATTCCTCCTCCTCCCTTGCAGATCATTGCCCCACCTGAGCGCAAGTACTCTGTCTGGATCGGAGGCTCCATCCTGGCCTCCCTGTCCACCTTCCAGCAGATGTGGATCAGCAAGCAGGAGTATGATGAATCCGGACCCTCCATTGTCCACCGCAAATGCTTCTAAACCGGACTGTTACCAACACCCACACCCTTGTGATGAAAAACGAAACCCATAAACGCGCATAAAACAAGACGAGATTGGCATGGCTTTATTTGTTTTTTTTTTTTGGCGCTTGACTCAGGATTAAAAAACTGGAACGGTGAAGGTGTCAGCAACAGTCTTAAAATGAAACATGTTGGAGCGAACGCCCCCAAAGTTCTACAATGCATCTGAGGACTTTGATTGTACATTTGTTTCTTTTTTTAATAGTCATTCCAAATATTGTTATAATGCATTGTTACAGGAAGTTACTCGCCTCTGTGAAGGCAGCAGCCCAGCTCGGAGGGAGCCGATGCCAGTTACTGGTGTTAGGTTATAATTGCTTGTCTGTAAATTATGTAACCCAACAAGTGTCTTTTTGTATCTTTCCGCCTTAAAAACAAAACACACTTGATCCTTTTTCTCTTCGATTTGTCAAGCAAGCAGCCTGTGTTCCCCGGTGATAGATGTGAATGAAGGCTTTACAGTCCCCCGCAGGGTCTAGGAGAAGCGGTGCCAGTACGTGGGGGAGGGAGGGGCTACCTGTACACTGACTTAAGACCAGTTCAAATAAAAGTGCACACCATAGAGGCTCGACTGGTGTTGACTGTTCATTTTTTTTCCCTTCCGTGCTGTTTCTTGACAGTTACTCTGCGCTCTCATCTAGCCTTGCCAGGCTCTGCAGCTCGGCTATCTGACCGGGGATGGATGCTGGTCCTGCGGGCTGCAAGCCAGATGGCTCGTGGTGATAGAGTTGGGCAAGAGCCGAGCCCGCCAAACCTGCAGGTCTCCAGGGCTGGAGCTCTCCAGATACTGCCTGGGTGTAAAACAGGGAGCTGCTGGAGGAGCTGGGCTTGGGAATCTGCCTTCCGAAGTGTTTGTCTCCAGCGCAGTATGAGTATCTTTGGCCTGAAGAAAGTAAGTGAGGTGGTGGTGGTGCCATAAATGTGCCCAAGCAGCTGGTTTCTCCCTCAGCCAAGGCTCCTTTGGGTAGGTGGCAGCCCTCGGGTGCGGTGTCCCCTCTTCTCTCCGTACCAGGTGCCTGAGCTTGTCTGTCCTGCTCCTGGTTTGCCCTGGGAGGGAGGCTGGGGTTCAGGTTGGGAGACTCATGCTTTCTGGCAGCCTGCTTGCTGGGTGGAGCAGCTTTCAGGTGAAAGCAAGAGAAAGTCTCTTGTGAAGTGGAAAAATCTTGACTTCAGAGAGCAAGGCCACCAGGCTGGGCAAGGGTGGGGCTGGGAAAAGGGTGTGAGGAGGGAGGAATCTCTTGCAGGGTGAGCGATGCAGCTCCTGGACTTGCTGTGGGCAGTGCCAGTACCTGCCTCAAGCTCTGCCTCCACCAGGAAGCTTTGCATGGCTTTGGTTCTGTCCCCATCTTCTGGGCTTGTGAAACTTCAGCCTGGTTTGATGGATCAAATTTTTGAGTTTTGTGAAAAGGAGCAGCCCCAGCAGGGACCCTCGAAGCCGTGCTGTGAGCTTGAGGCTCAGCAAAACCTGCGAGTCCCGGGAGCTGCTGCTGTGGGAAGAAGGAGATGGAATCAAGGCTGCCAGGTCAGGGATCGGGGAGAGCAAAGCTGGGTGATGCCAACTCAGAGCAAACCTTGGAGCTTTGCTCGCGGCTGTGCTGGCTTTCCGAGGCTCCTCCAACCTGCTGGTCTTTGAAGAGCTAATGGCTGTGATTGTGTCATGCTCACAGCAGATGAAAGGCAGGAACAGGCTCCTTTGGCTCTTTAATCCTCTGCCTGCCCTGATCCTGCTCCGGCACTGAGCTGTGTTCAGGCTGAACCTGCTGGTTTCTGCACTTTAAATCCCCAGCCTCCCTCCTGGGTGCAGTAGGAGCCTGGCAGAGCTGGAGATGCAGACACTGGGCTGGGCAGGCAAATTACTGGAAGCACCAGTTTACACCAAGGAAGGTGGAACAGCTTGCAGAAAGGCCCAACCTGGGCTTTTGACCCTAAAGATCTTGGGAGAAATGGGGTGAGGAAGAGGCAATGGCAGCTCTTGGGGAGGAAGCTGTTGGGAAGGGGACAGGAAAAAGGCTGAGGTGCAAGAAAAGATGATGGCGGTAGGGAAATGGGGGCACCTTTCTTCAGCCCTCCCTGAAATGGTCACTGATCGTGGTGGAAAAATGTGTTGAGACACAAAGAACAGAAGAGAGAGGGGGGTGGTGGTGAGGGAGAAACTGTGGAGCAGCAAAATGCTGGGGGCTGAGAGCAGGCAGAGGTGTGGGGAGAGGGTGAGCGGTGGGGAGCCAGCCTCAGTTTCATGCTCTGGAGCGCAGCAGGATGAGGCTTTCTGTTAGTTAACACTTTGCAGGGTGTTTATTTCTCCTTTCTTATTTCACTTACCGTTCCAGGCAACCAGGCCCCCTCAGTAAAATGAGGCCAAGCCTTTCACAACCCTTCCTGACGCCTCTCTCCGGTGTGAGGCCGCGGTGTCCACAGCTACTCCGCAGGCTCCTCCAGCAAGGGTCGGTTTATTCCTCCTCTGGGCCATTACATGCCGGAGAAAAGAATGTGGTGCCGGGCAAGGAAGCCTGTGAGCGTTACTCACTACTCCCGACTCTGGTGAGCAGGGGGGAGATCAGGGTGGTTTCCTCTCAGGAAGGCCCGGCACTGGAAGAAGGGGGGATTTTTAACCGGTTTCTCCACCGTTGTGTTTCAGAGGGCTTGGTTTACCCCACGTCGTTTCGCAGAGGTGGGGAAACGCCGAGGGGCCCGTCAGGGAGGGTGGTAGGGAAGTTGGTTTAGCTGCGTCCTGGCTCTCGAAGCCACCAGCCATGGGCACGACTCATGGAGAAGACAAGAGGAATAATCAGTTCCTGGGATTCCTCCTCCTCTCCAGCACCCAAAGAACCTAGGGTTGTAGGGGGACCAGGAGGTTTAAAACGGCCACCCCTGGGCCAGGCTGAGCGTGTCCACCTGCCTGGTTCAGCCGTGGTGATGCACTCGGATTTCTCAGGCTGCAGAGATGGTGGGACGTGGCCGTAGATCTTTGCAAGTCGCTCAGCCCTTCCTCACCTCCCCACAGCTGTCTGGAGGGAGCAGGCTCAGCTCAGGGGAGCTGAGCGAACACATTTTATGCCCTTTCTTTCCCCAGACCTCCTAACTTTCGCCCCTGCTGGAGACAGTCACTGGTACTTCACCTGCAATTAGCTGGTGACCTGGAAAGTCACCTCGCTGAGCCGCTTATGGAATCAAGCCACCGCCAGGAATTAGTGATGTCCTTGGCAAAGGAGACGGTTGTGGCTGTTGGGATTTAGCCCAGAAGGGCCTCAGGGTCTCAGCCGTGTGAGCAAGTGTTGACCACAAATGGTCCCTGCTTGTGGAGGGGTCCAGATCGCCGTGTGCTGCTTCAGAAGAGGCGCCAGCTGCGTGCAAAAGTCCCAGGAAATCCCAGAGCGTTTCGACAGAACTGGCCTCCTCACAGAAGTCCCCTCAGCTTCAGAAAATGAGCTTTCCCGGGTATCAGTTCAAGGATGGGACCGTGGGCATCAGCTGTGCTTAGGGCAGGAGGAGTCCTGGTCTGTGAAGTTGTTCTTTGCAGAGCAGTTGCTGACCTGCAGCCTGCCCTGACTCGTGTTACACCCATCTGTAATCTACTTTAGCAGGCCTTAGGGTATTAAACCGTGTCAGGTATTGAAAATCACTCACAGCAGTGGAGCTAGCAGTTCACCCAAGCATACGAAGTGCTCTGGCCACTGTAGTCCAGCTCGGCTTTAGTCATGCTGACACAAAGATGAGATGTCCAGACTATTTTAGTCTTGAGAAAAATCGGAGGAGACAAACAACCCAAGACTTTCCAGAGGGAAAAACATAAAATCTCCAGGTCAGTCTGGCCTTCAATAGTTGAAGGATTCTGTCTCATGCAGAGCAAAATATCTCAATATTAGGCATTAATTTGTTTATTTGCCCTCCTGGACTGGGACACCATGGTATGCGCCTGCCTTCTGTGGGCTAAGAAAACTGTGTTGGTCTTAAGATGAGCAAAGTCTGCTCTGAGATGGCCCAGCCTTGAACCCAGAAGGCTCCCAAGTGCCCACACTGAGAAGAGTGTTCCTGAAGCGAGGCACGGCACGCAGGATTTCTCCTCTCACCATCTGGCCACCTCCCAGCAACCATCAAGAGAAATGCTGGAGCTCAGCAACCGTGTTTCCTTCCTCCTTTACTGCCCATCTGATGCCCTCTTGCTGCCTTGTGTTCAAACTCCGCATCTTATCTACGCCACCACATTGCTCATTTAGTTGGTGAGTCCAAGCGCGGCTCCTCTTATGAAATGCTGCAAGCCTGGTTCCTCCTTGGGAGGTTCTTACCTCTTTCTGTTCCCGGTTCTTACTCAGGGTTGTCAGCTGCTGTCTGGACGCTGTATGCCCCAGGGCTGGAGGGAACCTTTGGTGAGTCCTAACGCAGGCTGCTCTAGCTGATCTGGCTTTTACTCTGCTCACGGGCCTCGCTGAAGGTTCTATTTACCATTTGCATTGGAAATGCAGGCCTCCCCCACCCTGGTCTCTGCTTTCCTTGATGACTGCAAATACAGCAGGTTGGTATTTTTCCCAGATGTCAAACAAGTTGGTCTTGACTGAAGGGTCTCTGGATTTGTCATTACCTTCTCTTTAAGGGAAACACATGACAAACAAAGCAGGTACAGATTCTTTTACCAAGGCTCTCCCTCATCTAAGAGCTAAGAAGGGTTTTCCTCTTCAACTCCAGCGCCTTCTCACAGGCCTAGAAGCAAAAGAGGTAATCAAGACTTGATTACCAGCTATTCCTAAGCGAAAGACCCAATCTAATTCATGCCCTTAAATGGCAAAAATCAAGCAGGAAGAAGACAGCCACCTATTCATCTTCCTTTATGGGTCATCTTTAGAAGACATTTTCTATGAAGAAAATTCCCAAAGCGTACACATAACTGGAAATTCCAGCACTCTGGTCCTGTCTGTACTTGAGATTTGGGATAACAGTAACAGTGCTCCCCTTGGGTGTTGTTGCGCGCAATGGCCGTGCTCACACCAGCCCTGCACGACTTCGGCGCGGCTCTCTGTGCATCAGCGAAGTGAAGGGTTTTGGTCAAAGTTAAAATATTTAGCCTGTTTGGTGCCCGGATTGACGATCGTGGCATACACGTCCAGTGAACCTGAAGGTGGAGAGTTTATATTTCGGGCTTTCCTGGGAGGAAGGGGGTGCTACTTGCAGCCCAAGCCCTTTGGCATTCATGGGCGTTCACCTCCTGGCTGCTTCCAACACACGGCATGAACTGGGAGAGGATCATTCTCCCAAACCCACCCCAGAAAACCAGGGTGGCAGCCTGCGAGCTGCCCCACAGAGGGGCATCTCACCAAACCAGCAAGGGGGCTCCCTCTTGCCCCCCCGAGTCATCACGCTCCCTGTGGCTCCTCACAGGGTGGATTAACATTTTCGAAGCCAACTTGGTGGAGCACGA
>NW_009721686.1:395-7171 GCF_000703405.1 Apaloderma vittatum | reverse complement strand
GCTTCCAGCTCCTACACGTACAGGATAGAGGCTGTAAATGGTACCTATCTCAGGAACCTGACGTCTGGTGTCAAGGCTGTTGAAATTACGGAGTTAATCCCTGGGACGATGTACATTTTCACAGTATTTGCAGTAGCAGCTGATGGTCAGACGGAAGGAGAAGGAGTGCCCATAAGCCTGTATACAAGTAAGTCACAATTGCTTGCAGCCCTGTTCTGCTGTGCAGCTCAGAGCTCTCCCTGCCTGTGAGCTGAAATGTAAAGCAGTTGTGTATGGATGTGATGTTTTAGTTCTGGAGCCTAATCCAAGCTGTCTACTAAATATGAGGCCTTAATGTGTGCAAGAAATGTATCTCTGCTTTAAAATTACAACACAGGAAAATGAACTAAGTAAAACTCACCTTCCTTCCCCTCCATCCTCATCTCCTCATATGGCTTCGTATGGGAGATAACTTCTTGTCAGAAGTAGTCAGTGTGCCAGCTAGGAAAGAAGAACTGCTGGACTTGCTCTTTGTGAATAGATGACTCGTGGGAGATGTAATGGGAGATGGCTCTCTTGACCACAGTGATCACAAAATGATTTGGTTTAACATTTTCAATATAATAGGAAAAAAAGATAGCAGAGTTTATAACCTGGAATTCAGGAGAGCAAACTTTAAGCTATTCAGGGAGCTACCTAGCAGAGTACCCTGCGAATCTGCTTTTGAGGGCTTAGGAGTCCACAAGTGCAGGTCGGTTTGTAAGAACCACCTTGTAGAAGCACAGGAACAGGCAACTCTGCTGTGTCAGGCAGGCAGGGCGGAAGATCAGCTTGGCCGAACAGAGAACTTCTCATGGAGCTCAAGAGGAAAAAGAAATTGTGTGATCTCTGGAAGCAAGGTCAGGCTTTGCAGGAAGATCACCTAGCTGTGGCTTGTATACGCATGGGGAAGACATGGAAGGCCAAAGGTGAGCTACAGTTGAAACTGGCCGGTGTTGTTTCAGATAACAAGAAAGGCTTTTTTTAAGGATGTTAATAGCACGAGACAGTCTAAAGCAAACATTGGACCGATACTTCTTGAAAATGGTCACCTGTTAGGGATGAAGAAAAGCAGAGGCATTCATAGAATCATAGATTGGCCTAGTCTGGAAGGGACCTTAGAGATGATTTAATCCAACCTCCCTGTCATGGGCAGGGACGCCTCTCAACTAGATCAGACACATGGGGACTGAACGGGGATTGAACTCACGACCTTGGTGTTATCAGCACCACGTTCTAACCAACTGAGCTACCTGCCCCCCTAGCTAAGCCGGCATTCAATGCTTTTTTTTTCTTTTTTTGCCTCAGTGTCTAATAATAATGATAGATCTTGGCCTGCCTGATCCACTGAGTCGGAGGACTGAGTGCAGCAACAGTGGTGTGCCGTTTGTGGACACTGAAATTGTCAGGGACCACCTGTACCAGCTGTGACTGTTCACAAGTCCATGGGGCTGGATGGGATTCATCCCAGGGTACTGAAGGAGCTGGCAGGTGTTACGGCAGGACCCCTCTCCATCACCTGCCGAAGGTCTGGGGAGTCTGAGCAGGGCCCTGCTGACTGGAAGCTACCCAATGTTAGTCCAATTCACATGAAGGGTGCAAGGGGAGACCCAGGAAACTACAGACCTATTAGACTAACCTCAGTTCGTGGAAAAATTATGGAGAAGATTGTACTGTCCCCTTTTCAAAGACATTTAAAGAATAATGCAGCCAACATGGGTTCACAAAGGGGAAGTCTCGTTTAATTAACTTGATAACATTTTATGGTAAGATCACTTGCCTATTGGATGAAGGGAAGGTGGTAGATGTTGTTTTTTATGGATTTAGTAAGACTTCTGACACTATCCCTCACAGCATCCTTCTGGATAAGTTGTCCAGCTGTGGGATGAGCGAGTTCATCATGCACGGGGTGAAGAACTGGCTGAAAGGCAGAGCTCAAAGAGTTATAGAGAATGGAGCTACGTCTCCCTGGTAACCAGTCACCAGTGACATTCCTCAGGGCTCAATCCCAGGGCCAGTTCTGTTCAATATAATTATCAACAATCTGGATGCTGGATTCAAATGCACCATTAGTGAGTTTGCTGAGAACACCAAACTGGAAGGTGCTGTTGACTCTCTTGAGGGACGGAAGGCCTTGCAGAGAGATCTGCATAGATTGGAGCATTGATCATTGATCAATGGGATGAGATTTAACAAGTGAAAATGCCAAATTCTGCACCTGGGACAGTAATATTGGACACAAGTCTAAACTGGGAGAGAAGTGGTTGGAGAGCAGTCCTACAGAAAGGGATCTGGGGGTGCTGGTGAACAGCAGGCTGAGTTTGTCCAGACTGCAGAAAAGGGGGTTGAGGAGCAACCTCATTGCTTTCTGTGGCTTCCTGAGGAGGAGAAGGAGAAAGAGTGAGGTGAGCTCTTCTCCCTAGTATCCAGTGGTAGGACTCACAGGAGTGGTTCAAACTGTGCTGAGGAGATTTAGGTTTAATATTAGGAAGTATTTTGTTACCAAGAGGATGGTCACACACTGGAACAGGCTTCCTGGAGAGGTAATCAATATTCCGAGTCTGTCAGTATTTAAGAGGCAGTTGGACAATGCTCTCAATAATATGCTTAAACTTTTGTTCAGTCCTGAAGTGCTCAGGCAATTTGACTTAGATTATCATTGTTCGTCCCCTCCAACTGAAGCACTGTAGTCTAGTCAATCTCTTTCCTGGCAACCTCCATAGATTCCCAAGGGAAGCCATGGGATTCTCTAAGTGATGGCCTGTGTTTCTGATTTGGAGTATCAAAGCGAGATGAATCCCACTCAGACTCACTTTTCTTCAGTTCTCTCTAAGCTGCCCATTGATGTAGAATCTTCTAGGAGCATCTAGTGATGTTTTTGAGGTCTCCTGCACTCTGTACAGTGAGTGATGTGAAGAAGGTGGTGACATGCCTGTGTTGGTTCTGTCTGTGTATGTGAGCAGATGTTCTGGCAACTTGACAGGTTGTTGTCTTGCCTTTCACAGAGCCCAGCCCAGTTCTTGATCTCAAGGCAGAATATGTTGGTGAGACTTCTGTCAACCTAACATGGGTGGTGAGCGACACTGCTTCCAGCTCCTACACGTACAGGATAGAGGTTGTAAATGGTTCCTCTCACAGGAACCTGACATCTGGTGTCAAGGCTGTTGAAATTACGGAGTTAATCCCTGGGACGACGTACAATGTCACAGTATTTGCAGTAGCAGCTGATGGTCAGACGGAAGGAGAAGGAGTGCCCATAAGCCTGTATACAAGTAAGTCAGGGTTTCTTGCAGCCCGGTTTGTGGTGATCTGTGTTTTGCTGTGCAGCACAGGGCTCTGCCTGTCCACCCAGGAGTTGAAATAGAACACAAACCTTAGCTGAGCTGTCTACTAAGAATAAGATAGTAATGTTTAGAGGAAATATAGCCCCAATTTTTTTTTTTCATTTTATTTTACAAGGAAAACAAACCTCCTTTAATCACCCCCGACTCAAACAAAAAAAAATAAAAAACAAAACCAAACAAAAAACCTACCAAACAAAAAAAATATCACTTTCCTTCCTCACCATATTCATGCATTTCCTGCCCACCTCTCTAGATTCCCAAGGGGAGCCCTGGGATTGCTCACCTGGCTTCTGATTTGGAGTGACAGAGGTGAATCCCTCTCAAAATGACTTTTCTTCAGTTCTCTCTAAGCTGCTCATTGATTTAAAAGCTTCCAGGAGCATCTGGTGATGTTCTTGGGGTGCTCCTGCACTCTGTACAACGAATGATCTGAGGAGACCGGAGTAGTGACATGCCTGTGTTTGCTGTGTCTGTGTATGTGGGCAGATGTTCCTGCAGGGTGACAGGTTGTTGTCTTGCCTTTCACAGAGCCCAGCCCAGTTCTTGATCTCAAGGCAGAATATATTGGTGAGACTTCTGTCAACCTGACCTGGGAGGTGGATAACACTGCTTCCAGCCCCTACACGTACAGGATAGAGGTTGTAAATGGTTCCTCTCACAGGAACCTGACGTCTGGTGTCAAGGCTGTTGAAATTACCGAGTTAATCCCTGGGACAATGTACAATGTCACAGTATTTGCAGTAGCGGCTGATGGTCAGACGGAAGGAGGAGGAGTGCCCATAAGCCTGTATACAAGTAAGGAACTGGTACCTCTCAGTTGCAAGTAAACAGCAGGTTGCACCAGGTTGCCCTGCTTTATTACCTTGGGATTTCAACTTTGTGCTGTTTCACATTGTGATGTTGCTTTGCAGCAGATGTCTATGAGTATGTATTCCAAGCAGTCTTTGGTAAAAGGGAAAAGGACTAAGATTGTGTGTGTTTCTGTGCATGCATGTGTTTTGCCTGTAAAGCAGTTATTTCATCAGCCTGGTGGCTCAGGACTACATAGACATCCAGCTGCTACAACCACATGGCTTGTCTAGACTTGAGGGCTGACCAGGCCCCTACAACAGTTCTGGGAACAAGTTTTCAAGCTTATTCCAAAGGACGTGGTATGCAGGGATGTGGTGGCCAGGGTCATGGAGGCTTTTTGTTCTCCAATATTATTTTGAACTCTTTGCAGAGTCCCTGACGTGGGGCTCCTGTGAATTGTGACAATGTCTAGGGCCATGTTATCGAGTGTGGTGCTGTTTTTATCAGTTTTGAACCATGGCACCTTGTTCCCAGAGTAGAGGGCCACATGGGAGGACTAGCTCGGGCTGGAAGGGGAACAGGCAGCATCCCTGCAAAGCAAATAGAAACAGGGTGTCCTGAAGCTGCTGCTGAGTAGATGAACTTGTCTGAAGTGCCTGAGGTGAGTCTTGTCTGCCTAGTGTTGAAGCTTAATCAGGCTTGCAGACACAGCTCCGCAGGGTGAGTCAGCTGTTGGACCTACTCAAGGAGCCCATTTCCTTCTGCTGGTGTTGAGAAGCTGGGCTGAAGGGCTATGATTAAGACTTGTGGGCACTATTTTAAATTAGGAGAACAACATAACCCTGCACTCTGTTTCCTTCCTACCTTCCATCAGTTTCTCTGTCTGGAAACTCAATATGGAAATTAAAAATCTTAACATGTTAAATGAAATAAAAGGAATATCCTCCAGAATTATATGGCCTTTCCAGAGATGCTGCAGCATGAAATGTCTGAGACTGGACATGAATACTTTAGAAGTGCTGCTTGGTTACGAAATAATGCTCATTCTATGTGGAATATGGAAATGTGGCTGTGGCTCTTGTTCCTTTGTTTCGCTGTCCTGAGATTGTTGTCTTGCCTTTCACAGAGCCCAGCCCAGTTCTTGATCTCAAGGCAGAATATGTTGGTGAGACTTCTGTCAACCTAACCTGGGTGGTGAGCGACACTGCTTCCTACACGTACAGGATAGAGGTTGTAAATGGTTCCTCTCACAGGAACCTGACGTCTGGTGTCAATGCCGTCGAAATTACGGAGTTAATCCCTGGGACGATGTACAATGTCACAGTATTTGCAGTAGCAGCTGATGGTCAGACGGAAGGAGAAGGGGTGCCCATAAGCCTGTATACAAGTAAGTCACAGTGGGATGTTCAAGTGCAGAAGCAGCATTGCCCTTATAGAAAGCTCTTGGTGAAGTTTATCCCCAAGGCTGGCAATGCAGAGGAGACTTTTTTTTCCCCCCTGAGGACCTCTCTCTTCTAGACTCGGGAAAAGTAGTTGCTTTCAGTTCCAAGAGGATGGGCACCTCAGATTCTTGTTTTAAGGTGCTTCCACACAGAGCATATTGTGCTAGGGAAACTGTTACGACTTGGAGGTCCATAGCTGCTGTCATGCTGCAGCATCAGAGTAAGATTTAAGCAGCTCTGGCTCAGGAGGACTGCTTTGGCCATCCAGCACCTTTCCATGCTGAGTATGAAAAGTTTACATGTGGTATTGGAGGGACCATTTTGGAACCGGCCTACAAGGCTGTAGCCCAGCCTGGTCATTCCACAGGGTGTATCTGAAAGAAAACAGATGCCTGTTCTTGTCATTTGTGCTGTCCTGAAATGTACCTGCATGTGTGCTCCTGCCTTCCCCGTTGACTCCAAGAAGTCTCTCCCGGGCTGCTGCAGTGTAATAGCTAGCTGCCATATTATGAAGATGTACAGAGAATAGGGTGCTGAAGAGAAGGATTTTGGAGGTGATCTTTCTGCCATGAGAGTGAGCACAGGGCATGAGATTTGTAGTGGGAGGGGACGGTCCCAGTGAGAGGGGACGGTCCCAGGGCCATCGCCTCCATTCCTCTTCCAGTCATGGTTGATCTTTTTTACTTTTTGCTGTGTGGAGATGCACTGCCATTGTCCTTCTGCTCCACTCATTTCTCTTTCCTACTCACCACTCGTAATTGCCAGGGGAGACGCTGGGAGCACTGACATAGTGGTGACCAGTGCTCCTGATTGTGAATGTGAAAGGAAAATGGATTGTACTTGAGGTGCCTCTTTCTTATTTTTCTATTACCCAGCCATGATGCAGAATCTTCCAGGAGCATCCGGTGATGATGTTGGGGTGCTCCTGCGCTCTGTACAACGAGTGATAAAAAGAGAGTGGTGACATGCCTGTGTTGGTTCTGTCTGTGTATTAGCAGATTGACAGGTTGTTGTCTTGCCTTTCACAGAGCCCAGCCCAGTTCTTGATCTCAAGGCAGAATATGTTGGTGAGACTTCTGTCAACCTGACCTGGGAGGTGGATAACACTGCTTCCAGCTCCTACACGTACAGGATAGAGGTTGTAAATGGTTCCTCTCACAGGAACCTGATGTCTGGTGTC
>NW_009721686.1:0-354 GCF_000703405.1 Apaloderma vittatum | reverse complement strand
TGGGCCTACGGACAATGTAACATTATTGGCAGTAGCAGCTGATGGTCAGACGGAAGGAGAAGGAGTGCCCATAAGCCTGTATACAAGTAAGTCAGGGTTTCTGGCAGCCCGGTTTGTGGCGATCTGTGTTTTGCTGTGCAGCACAGGGCTCCGCCTGCCTGGCCAAGGGTTGAAATTTAATGCTTTTGGAGGCACAGGAGCTTTGTTCTGCCTGTCTGCAGTCAGAGATGTTTCTGTGGAAGAGACATAGCCTTCTTTTTAAAAACAAAGTAAAACAACACCCCTCTCCCAGTGACGCAGTGAAGGAACTCTTCCTGAGAACCTGCCTTGCTAGCCTGGGATTTGTGCTGACAG
>NW_009721685.1:0-2373 GCF_000703405.1 Apaloderma vittatum | reverse complement strand
TTGTTGCTGATAGCTAGAATGTGGATGTAGTTAAAAAACTTACTGCTAGTTGGAGCTCTGCCTTTCCTAATTCATTTATTCATGCACAGTGTTTGAAATGGAATCTTTTCTTTCCAATAGTAGACTGGTCCATTATGTTTATTGTCAAAGGAAAAAAAGATTATTTTCAATATACTCTTTTAGAACTGAGATTAGAAAAAGTTTTGTTACTAGGTGGTGGTTTTACCCCCTTCCTACCAGAATTACAAGAAGATGGTCAAATACTTGCCTAGTGTGGTTTTACATAAACTTAGCAATGGATTTTTACCTCTTCTGTCTAGAAACTCCTCTCCAGTGTGACAGAACTTAGTTTCTCTTTGCATGTGATTCAAACTCTGAAGAACTGAATGCATTAAAAAAAGCACTGAATAGATGATGAAATGTTATTAATTGGGGAAATTAGTGGCTCTGCAGAGGGAGAGGACATTTCCCCACAAGAGGGAGCTTAGAGTGACAGAGCACCCAGTGCCTCCTTCTCTAAGCTCTCTAGGAATTTGTTTTCAGGCTCTTGGGGTTTTTCTCTCAGGATAATGTGTTGAGAAATAAAGAGCAGTAATTTTCTCTAATAAGATTGGTAAAGACGTAATTGTATGGAAGGTAATCTGTCTTCTGGAGTACAGGGCCAAGGCTGTTCAAATGGTGATTTCTAACAGAAATCCTTTTAAAAATACTATTTTCTACTTTAAATATCACTTATCACTGCTACCTTTTCTTTCCTCTGCGTCTTCTATCCACTTCCAAAATAAGACAGTACAGCACAAGCTGGCAGAAATGAAAACGCAGGTTTGCGTGGGCCGAGCTTTTATGGACAACTGTTTGCAGCTGCATGCAGATAAACGTCTGGACTCTGCCACAGCTTCTATGGCAAAGTACTGGTATGTGGTTAAAGTAATTTGGGAGTGTTACTGGCATGATCTTGACAGGAGTCTAATGATAAAAACACTGAACTGCGCAGATCTAATGGGAAGAAAAAAATTACTGTCTGATTAATAATAGCATTGTCAGCTTTGAATAGAGGCCACTAGATTTAACTTTAATCATGTAGTCCACAAAAAAAAAATCTTAGTTACAGTAGAAAACTGGTGTTGGCATAGCAGATCAGTTGAAAAATAATGGCATGCTTTTCAAATAGGCTTCTATTAGTAGTGAGATCAGGACTCAGCTTTAGCTTCAAGTGAAAGTGAGTACTTCATTGGCCGTAGCGAATTGTTGGGTGGGTTTTATTTGTTTTGTTTTTTCTTTAATGAGGGGGATTTATTTTTTTAAGTCATAGGTTTGTTTGAAGCTCATATGATACTTTTTAGTTAGTATTACCTAGTAATGGCTGTTTGGTCAGGCCAGTTTTTCAAGCTGTCTGGGAAGAAATAGTTGGCTACAGCTATTGCTGTAACTGAGACTAAACAGAGCTTTCCTTTCTTGGCCAGAACTCCTCCTCCCTATACTTGGTGGTGTTATCTGTTAACTTAGGTTTAATCAGAGAAAGCTGGATGAGTAGAAGCATATAAGGTAGTGGCACATGAATTTGTGTAGTTTTATTTTGCTTGCAAAGATGGGAGCGAAAGCATGTCAGACATGAAGAAATAATTTTATGGAAGATGCCCAGATTTACAGACTCTAGACTTTTGAAAGTAAGTATAGAAGAAATGAGCAGAGAATACTAAGGAAGTCCAGAGAGAATATTTACAGTGAAAGGATTTTGATTGCTATTCCTGGCACTGGTTACCTGGAAGTACCAGGTACGTAAGGAGAGGCAATCAGTTTTGAGGAGGAGGAAGCAACTAGTGCCAGCTTAGATACGTAGACTTACTTTCTCAACAAATTTTGCAAAGTGAGGCATTTGAAACTCCCCCAGCCTCCCAACTGTTTAGTGCCACAATCTGTTGTGGATTTCTCCTTTCTCTAATAGAGTCCCTGTGACTTCTTTCCATAAAACTATTAGGTGGTCTAGAAAATGCCTGAATGAAGAATTGCTTTATTCCCTAATGTTTCAGGAGCCTATTTCCAGTTAATTTTGCTTGAAGCCTTTTGTACAGTCAATGACTGGAGTTAGAACATTGAAGGATTTTAAAACTATGTTTGTGTGCCTCTTTTCTGTATTTGATGAAATAGGTTTTATTTTGTGTTGACAGGTTGTATTATATACCTAAATTAATTTGAAAATATATGTAGGAGAGACAGTTGCAGTAACTCACTGCTGCAGACTTTAAGTTGGTATAATAAACTATAAGGATTTAACTGGATGAGGGCACAGTTTGGAGAAAAGGAAGAGGAGTGATTTGGAGAAAAGGACTCCTACATTCTTTTATGAGAAGCAATTGACATGATTTGTCACTT